>NW_026292820.1:351542-417672 GCF_016801865.2 Culex pipiens pallens
GTGATGTGTGTCAGTGGGTTGGGGTCTAATAGAGTGTAACACAGAAGCGTAAGCTGTGTTCAATCCATCGACATCCACTCTGTGGTTTACTGTGTGTTGAGTGTTGAAGATGTGGCACATTTCTAAAAATGGCAGTGTGTGTGACATGAAGGTAGTGTCTACAATTTTTGTGTTATCAATTTGAAAACGGTGGCCTGTGTTTACGCAATGTTCAAGCAAAGCAGTTTTGTCTCTGATGCTATCCATATCTGTCTCAGTGTTTGTGTGATCTGTAACATTTTTTTTCCAATTTGTTTACATCTGATCTGTGGCCTGAAAGTCTTGTACTAAGTTTGTTCTTTGTCATTCCAATGTAACATTTGTTACAGCTATTGCAAGGAATTTTGTAAATAACATTGCTGTTTTCATGGTGGTTTTTGGGGTCTTTCACTTTGGTGTGTAGGTTGTTTACAGTGTTGGTTTGTCTAGAGGCAATGCGGATCTGGTTGTAGTCACTGCGGAACACCTTTTGGAGTCGTTCAGTCAGTTTTGGGACGTAAGGGATGGATCGATAGAAGGCATCTGCTGCAGGCTGTGGCTGACTGAGGGTGGGTGGTTGGGTGGGATCCTGGTTGGTGTTAGCGACAAGAGTCGCTACGTTGGGTTGCTCGCTGGCATTCGGGAGGGTTTTACTCTGGTGCTGTTGGATTAGACGACTGATCAACGTCCTCGGGTATCCGTTGTTGTGTAGGTGTGTGACACTGTGTGTAGATGATCTGTTTTTGGTCGTTCCAGCTGCTGTGTGTGGACAGAGTGGTCACTCTGTGGATAAAGATGTTCGCAACGTTGACTTTGTGTTTCATCTGGTGAAACGAGTTGTAGTTCAGCATTCTACCTGAGGCGATGGGTTTGGCGTACCAATCAGTGCTCAGAGTCTGGTCAGCATTCCGGATCACCTGCATGTCCAAGAACGGTAGTTTGTTGTCCTGTTCACACTCAAGAGTGAACTGTAAGCGGGCTTCATGTTTGTTGAACTCTTCTAGTACAACATCGATCTTGTCTGCTGGAACAGCAATAAACAGATCGTCCACATATTTGCGTACAATTGGTACATCGAACGGTAGCGCTTCAACAGCTTTGCCAATAACTGTCTCCAGCGAGATGTCCGCGAGGATGGGTGACAGAGGGCTCCCCATGGCCGTACCATAGATTTGATAGTAGAATTTACCCTTGTACCTGAAGTAGCTCTCTTTCATGCAGAATTCGACCATCTCCAGAAAGAGATCAAGGTCGATGTCTGTGTTGTTCCTGATAGTTTCCCATTCATAAATTATGCTGTAGGTGACGAGCTCTCTTGGTGCGTTAGTAAAGAGGGAAACCACATCAAGCGAGATGATGATGTAGTTGTGTGGGAGAGTGATCTGGTTGATCTCTTGGCAGAAGGCAAAAGAACTAGTGATGTTGTACTTGCTTTCCATTGACAACTGTAGGATGTTGGCAATGTACTTGGACAGTTTGTATGTAGGTGCTGTCGTGTTGGGGATGACGGGTCTCAACGGGAGATTACTTTTATGGGCTTTTGGTTGTCCATAAATGCGGGGGCAGACTGCATTGTAGATGGTTAGACTGCGCTTTGTTTTTTCATCAATGAACTTTTGATCCTTAAGTTTCTTGACGAAGTTGTTGTTCTTGGTTTGTATGCCGTTGGTTGGATCCCTTTTCACACATGTGTATGTGTTGTCATCACTTACCAGCTCGAGCATCTTCCTTTCGTAATCTTCGGTGTACATAATCACAGTTCTGTTGCCTTTGTCCGAACTTAGTACACACAATTCGGAGTGTGATTTCAGGAACGTTCGCGTGTTGTTGTAGGCCGTGGTGCAGAATCGCACGAGGGGTTCGTGAGAATCTGCTTGGTGTGAGAAACCATGAATGTAGTTTTGAATTACATTTGTGTTTTCACATCTCGTCCTGTCCTGTATCATTTTGTCCGGATGGGTTTGTATTATGCCTTCCACGTCAGCTAGAAGGTGGTATACTGGAATCTGTTGAACTTTTGCTGGTGGTATTGCAAATTTGGGTCCCATGCTGAGGATGGTCAGTGTTTCTTCGGGTATCTGGGCTGTTGTTGCGTTGAATATGGCTTTTTGGTTTTGCTGTATGCTACGTGGATTGTGCTGGTTGTTGAGGATGGTTCTTAGTTTCTTCGATGTGGTTCTATTGCAGGTGTTTAAGGTGGTTGTGAACGAGGTGTCCTGTGTGGTGATGTATTGCGACATGTCGTTGTGGGTGGTGACTTCTTCGATGCGGTTGCGTAATTGTTGAACTGTAGATTTGAGTATTTTGATGGTGTGGAACGTCTGCTTTATTTCAATACCCAGTATTGATTTTTTGAATCTTGTCATAGCTCTGTTAAGTTTCCTCAAGTATGGCCCATTCTGGGCTACAAGCTCATGTACACATCTGAAATAATAACAACAGTCGAACCTCATCAATTATAAAAAACATAACTTTTACTACAACCAGAGCCGTACCTTGGGTCCACGGCGCCCTTGGCGAAGCATCAATTTGGCGCCCCTCCCAAATTTAAAAGCATTTCGATAAATTGATATTAATTTCAATTATTGCTTCAATGTGAGTTTTGATTTTATAATTGCAATTGGAGACCTTAAAATGGTTTAATTCAGATACACAGTTATTTTATGTTTTATTTTTCAAATATTATGAGATAGGTTGAATTGAAAATGTATAATATGAGTTAAGTTGACTGAATATTTTCTCATATCTCATAAGGCCGATGCAAATATTTAAAAAAGTTTTTGTCCCTCGGCCCTGGCCGTGGTCAGGGGGGGGGGGGGGGGGCAAAAAAAAAATTTAAATAACAAGCCATAGTCTTCACATTTAAATGAAAAAAGTGTTTTGAAATGCATTTTACAGTAGTTCAGTTGTTTTAGTTTTTAAAAAATCTAAGATCTGACAAAAACAAAAAATGTATCAAAAAAAAGATTTTGCATCGAAAATTTAATAAAAATCTGAAGATTTTTTAATAAACCCAAACATGCTAAAAATGATTTTAAACGCAGGAGAATGTATTTTAATTTGATTTCAGCTGGTTGCACTTGAATTTTCATTGAAATTTTGAAGTTTATTGTAAAAAAAAATTTTTGCCCCCTGATTTTTCGAGCCAACTTTGAAGAGGGGGGGGGGGGTGACAAAAACTTTTAAAAATATTTGTACCAGCCTAAAATTGATAATGATAGCAGGTTTCTGTTTTTTTTTTAAATAATTTTTCAGATAAGTGCTTAGAATTAAATGTTCAATCATAATAAATTTTGCTATAACTTTTGCTTTTGCTAGTTTTATACTTTTGAGCCTGCATAATTGATCTGATCTAGTATTTGATTGTATAAGCAAAGAATTTTCCCGGATTCGTAAAATAATTAGCTGATTTGGCTTTGAGTTTCATTTTGTTAATTACAACGAAAAAAGAAAAAATCCTTCTTCAAAATTAAAAAAATAATAATAATCGAAGTATAATTTTTCAGCCGCCTTGAGTCAGGGGTATTAAAAAACACCCAAAATGCAAAAACTGAAAATTTGGTTTATTGGACCTTTTCAAAAAAACTCCAGAAATGCATTATACACCTGTCCATTAATTTTGCAATCATAAGTTTCGAAAATTTCTAAGTATTGACGATTTTTTTTTGTTGGAAAAAAATGTTTTAAAAAATATAAAGATAAGATTTTTTTTTTCATTTTGAGTGATTTGCCCATACGATATTTGAGAATATATTTCATAATTTTATTTTTTTAAGCTATGTTTTGCATTGATTTTTTTTCGTCAGTGTTTATTTGTTTATTTTTAATTCGTAAAATTGAATGTTATATTCTAGACAAATATTTTTACGCAAAACTATACACTATACTATACAAATTTTAAACCCTGATAAAAAAAATGATTTTTTGTTTTTAGCTGATTTTTTTTTAGTTTTTTTATTGCCAAAGCTTTTTAGCCGATTTAAAAAGTAAACAACACCGGTTAAGCTTAAAGTGAAAAAGTGATGTGCTCTGTAATTTTTTTTTCTTGAACAAATAATGTTGGTCTTATTGGTGAAAATTTACAGCAGTTTTCCAATTTCAAAACTCTAGTATTTTGAAAAATAGTATGCAAATTTCAATGCACGAAGTTGATTATCAAAGGGGAAATCGAGCTGAAATTATTTCAAATGCTATTTTTTTAACTCGAGAATGTTAAAATTTCAAAAGAAGGCATATGTTTTCATGTTAAAATAATTCCTATTTCAAAGAAGCTCAAAATGTGACCATAATTTTTTTCACAATTTGGCTGATTGTGATTCACAGACAAATTAACGTGAAAATAACATATAGTTGGACATTTTAGTCTGGAAGGTATGACTTTTACTTAGTTGTACAACGGTCCAAATTTTAACCTGTATTTATTTTGAGAAGCTCGATCTTCTAGAACTCTTTTAACTTTCTGCCACTTGAGCGCCCCTTCTTTGATGAAAAAATAAATTTAGCATAAAGTATGAATTTTCAAAAACACTTCAGTAGAAATATTAATACAATTGGCTTTGGCGCCCCTGAATATTTTTTTTATATTTTAAACCAAATTATCTAGTTATTTGGAATTCTATTTTATAATTCGGCGCCCCTTCTGTTTCAAACATCTAATGAGGATGTTATATTTGACATAAAAATTTTGTACAATCATCGATTTCAGCGTCCCCAAGGGCTGGCGCCCTTGGCGGTCGCCAACCACGCCAACCCCTAGGTACGGCGCTGACTACAACAAACATATAGAAATCATCGATTGATTCATTTAGCTTTTATGTGTGAAACACGTAGAATCAACGTGAAATGATCTGGCCAAGCAAATTTCATTTCTACTAGCGTCACCTCATAGAAGTTACGTGAAAACTCTAGTGGAAAAATATCACATAGCTTTTCACGTAACTTCAACGTGGATATTTTTTTGAGTGTGTGAATTTTGGTACTGATGGCAATTTTTATCATTTTAATGGAGATTCCATCCCAATATTGGCTGAAATTTCATATCGAAAAAAGGGATTTTTCTGTTTACCTTTTTTTGCTTTTTTTTCTTTTGGTCGATCAAACATGCGCCCGTACACTGAGAATCGGCATTAAACATTTTTCAGTTTGCTGTTACACATTTGCATGGGACTTTTGAGTTCAACCAGGATTACACACTTCGTGTTACCATAGTAATATGTATAATACTGATTTTCAGTATTTGTTTTCTGAACTTCCAAGATGGCGGCTTCTTCGCTACCAGGGGGATGCTAAAGGCCGCCATCTTGGGTTATTGAGATTAATAACGCGCGCAAACTGCGCACAGTGAAAACTAAAATATTTTTTTTATTAATAATTCAATTTTTGTTTTAAGAATTACTGTAGTAAAAGTCAAATTGCACAGTAGTTGAGTTAAATGTTTCATGTGATGAGTGTACAACTTTAAATGAGGTCATCGGCCCGATGTGTGCTTAATAATTCCAACTTTAGTAGTTTATTTTGCAAATAAATTGATAAAAATCACCTTTAAAAACAAACACTAACTTTTAAACATACATTGCTGTAAAATTTTACATAAAAACAATAATTATTTTATTTCCATTTTATGCCTGCAGTTTTTGAACTTTTTTTACAGTGCGCAGTTGCTTTGTTTTCGTTCCGTAACGAACAGCTGTTCTTTTGTGCTGGCGCCGTAATCGACAGCTCCCTTTTGTTCTGGTGCCAAAGTTGACAGCTTGTGTTGGCTGCGGGCGAGCATCCTGTAATGAGATATAGATGTCGCCCTCCTTGTTCGCTACCCCCTGTGTTTAACCCGAGCCTAAAGTTGGCGAACAAAAAGTTTTTCATACAAAAATTACTTTTTTAAATCGCTAATAACTTTCCAGGTTCAAGTGGCGTCGTTTGTTTACAAACATGAGATTGTTAGTGGACGAACAAAAAAATCCTTTTTTGTAAAAAAAATCTATAACCATTCATACCCCTGGCCAACTTGGCGGCCATTCCGGATCCGGATTGCTGAGGGTGCGGAAAAGTTTGGTTCTGTTAAAACTTGCAAAAAACAATGTGTTTGTCAGTGAAGTGGAGTGAATCTGTCATTTTTGAGAGTGAACCGACTGTTCCGAGGAGTCATAAAAAGGTTGAGTCATGTCAAAATTCACATAGCAAATTCATGTGCTTTTTCACGTGAGCTGCTCCAAAAATCAACACGATAATTTTCCATGCTTTTCCCTTGACTTAGATGTGTTTTTCATGTGACATTTATGTGATAATCATTTGAAATCAGCTGATCGCAAGCGAGATTTTTTTCATTCTTTTTTTCGCTTAAACTTTGGATTCAATTGAGGTTTTGCAGCGCAACTGTGTTTCAAATGTAGGTGGCGCCAAAACGAGGTTACTTGCCAAAAATCGTATTCCTTTCTGCTGGATTGAAGAACAAAATCGCTTATTTCTCATGATTTCCTGGATCAATCTTAATGAAACTGGTTGCAAAAGACGAGAAAAAAATTTTGCTTTAAAATAATTATCATCAATTTTTGGGCGCGCAAAAATTTGTGACCTTTTTCTTTAAAAACATGTTATGGAACACGAAAAAATGAGTTTTCCCGTATATATCAATGAAATAAACAGTTCTATACGAGGGGCGTGACATTGGCCTTAATGTATTATTTTTTGCATTTAATTAATTAAGGAATTAAATTTCTCGCGTTATTGGATATTCTTTGGCTTCGACACGCATCTTCCAGTGGAGGATTGCGGAAACGGATACATCGGCGCTACGCCGGATGATTTGGAGTACGACGCTTTGAACGACTCGTAGGATTTGGTCCGGTTTGAGAAGAGGGAGGCGAGGTTGCAGCTGGATCTGAGCGTGTAGATGATGCCAAACATGCCGGAAAAGCCGAGGCCACAGCATCCGGTGCCACGTCCGGCGATGCAGCAGCATCATTCGCAGAGTTCGTTGATACCGACGATGCAACAGCAGCAGCAACAGCATAATCAGAGGATAGGCGGGGAGACATGTAAGAAGGGAATTTTTGAACGATGGGAGATTTTTCATGAATTTTATGTTTGTTATAGATGGTTCGATCTGAATACGAACAAACAGACGGTGCAGCATTCGATGCCCCGCCGGAAGTTCCCAACAGTTTCCGCCATTTCTTCATCTAGGGATGGGAGAGCTACTCGAATTCTAACCAGCGGCACAGGAGGATCAGCAAAATCATCCACTGTTATCATTAACGGCAGCAGAGTCAGAATCGAAATCAGCAGTAGCAAAAAACCGCAAATTGCCAACAGAACCAGCAGCAAATGCAACACCATCATAGCAAGCTGAATCGCTCCGGGGAGTACGACGGGACAGCGGGACAACGATGGCTGCTGGGGATTCACAGCTTACTACAACTGATGTTGAAAATTTAATTTATTTTTCAATTTGTAATTATTTAACAAATACAAGTAATTTAGACTTTAGTTTATATTTCAAAGCACAATTTCACAATTGTCGAAGACGCAGCCGATTTAGCGGTCTTCATCACTCAAGTATCGGACTAAAATTCCTATCCACTTCCCCCGTGTCTTAACACTGGTCGTGGCCGGCGCTGTGATTGGCTAGCATGATAGGGACATTTGAAAGTTGCGAAGTGGTGATGATTGGTTCCTACTCTTCATCTGTGGTCCACGGAGCAATTCTTGGAGGTCCTGGTCAATAACAGAGTAGCAACTACGGGTAGACACCAATGCTATGCTATGCTATGCAAAGCACAATTTCACAATTTTATTATTAGCACTCCAGCATACTATCGATTGTCGATCTGTTGAAGGGACGATTCTGGGACAGCGGAGTGTCGCCATGCTTGACTGTATTTCCGGAACTGTCCGGGCGCAGAAAAAAAATGTAAATTTACCCAACACTGAAACCTTGTTTTGCACGTAAACATGCTCGATGTAATTTTGAAATTCAATGTAAACACATGAATTGCATTTAAAGGGCCTCCATGTAAAATGAGATTCAACTTAACTCGCATATATCATGTAAACAGAGCTGTTTTTTTGGCAATTCATAAATTTGAAAACATAATTAGCATGTAATTAAGTTTCATATGTAAAGTTAGAGTAATGTAAACTCTTGAAACATTTAATTTTGAATTTTGTGATTGTTTCGAGCTGTCAGGCAGAAATCAAAAACAAATCAGTTCAATATTTTAATGTTTGGCGCGTAGTGCAGTGGAAGTGTTCGCGTAATTATGGCTTGATTTTACAGAAAATGTCAATTCAAAAGTTGTCTGAGTGATTGCGAGTGGTTGAAACATAACAGGTAAACAGTTTGCTAATGTTTTCTTTACGTTCCAGAATCGAGGGATAATTGGAGCCTAACATTTCAAAAGGGCACAAAACTTTTGTAAACAATAGTGTATCCCTTTCACTCAAATGACAGTTTACATAAGGTGTGAAAGGGACACACTCTTGTTTACAAAAGTTTTGTGCCCTAATGAAATGGCAAGCACGAATTCTGAAATTTTTGTTAATTGGTCTTATAAACAAATGTAAACATTGAGTGTATCTCGCTTACTCCAAAGGACATTGGCATAAAGTGCGAGGGGAGGGGAGGAGTGCACTCAATGTTTACATTTGTTTGCAGGACCAAATAAAAAAACTCCTGAAATGACTGTCGGCGGCTCCCATCCGTCCCTGGATTGTCAACAAACAGTTCGCAAACCGGAAGATAGGCAGAATAAGGATGACAAAACGGGAACCGGTTTCACATACTTACAATACGCAACTTCCGGACAAAGCGCAAGCAACTAGGCAGTGTTCCATCCATCGCGGTGCCTGAACACGAAGCCTTCGAAAAAAAAAACGGAGATTCCAAATGCCCTGCAAGGTGAACCAACGCGTGCACGGTTGGGTGTTCTTGTGCGCTTTGACCATTATGCCGTTGGCCATCAACTGTGGATCGGCAGTAATGTCCAGGAGCGTCGGTTAAGCCGGGGCAAGTTGATCCTGTTCAATGCCAGTGATCGCGTCACGGTGCTCCTCCGAAGTTTTTAAACTGGTATGATGTTCCGAATCCAACTACTACTCGGCATCCCACCAAGTAACTCCAACTCCAGCTCTTACAGTTTCTCCGTCTTGACGCGTTAAGCGAGTTCCAAATGGTAAGTTCACTATTTATTATTTTTATAAAATCAAATAAACTTTTGGAGTAATTAATTTTTTTTTTTCCCAAGTCTTGGCAGAAATGGCAGAAATCAAACCTTTGTGTTCATCTTCGTGTTTTGTGTCTCCCTGCGACTGAAAGTTTTTTTTAATTACTCATGACGTTGGATTCTAACTATAGTCGCATCCGCTCATGACAATCGGAATGGCGTTCTTCTGGACCGGAGTCGACAGGTCGTAGTTCGCCAGCCTGATATTATTTTCGATTTTTTCGGTTATCAAAAGTACTGATATGGGGCGGAACGTTCTCGCCCATCGCCTCCACGGGAATATCTTCGTACTTGATGAAATTTATATCGGTTTAACCGTGTAGGAACAGTCACCCATCACCTCCACCCCCGTTGGCCGGAGGCTCCTGCCAACGGTCGTTCTCCGACTGACGGTTATCACGAAAATCTCCCGAGGGTCATTGATCCAGTTACTGGTGGTGGTGCTGCTCGAAACATCATCGTTAAACTGATCACCAGGTTCGCCGACGGCAAGGGTGCCACCACGATTTCCCGGAAACTTCTGGGGTGGCAATTGATCCTGAAACGAGTTTCAATTTTGTACACAAAAAAGGAGGTTAACCTGCCGGATTGTGCTATGTTTCAGTTGGTTAGTCAGAAGTTGGTGACACAATCACCTGCTGCAACCAAACGCTCACCTGGGAAGAAAGCTCCTGCTTCAGTTGCAGATGCTGATCTGGGTGTCCACCACCCCAATCGCCGTCGTGATTGTTGTATCCACCACCTTGTTTATTCTTGCGATCGATGAGCCGGCTACCGCCGCCGCTTTAACTATTGAAATAATCTCCGCCGACGGAATGTCCACCGAAGTGATCTCCGCCATAATCGTAGACCGAATATTCGACGACAAAAAAAATATTACTCCAAAAACAACAACAACAATCGTGCGCAATGTCGAACTGTCAAATCAATGTGGTGTAAAAAGAGGAGGGGATGTTTTGATCGTAAACAATCATTAATTTTTCGTTAATTTGTTAATTTCGGCAGTTAATTAATTAATTAATTTATTTATTTAATTTTTTACTATTGTCGCGCCCCTGGGTTCTATAGTTGTTAACAGATGTGTTAATGAGGTTTTGCAGCGCGACTGTGTTTCAAATGTAGGTGGCGCCAAAATGAGGTAACTTGCCAAAAATCGTATTCCTTTTTGCTGGATTGAAGAACAAAATCGCTTATTTCTCATGATTCCCTGCATCAATCTTAATGAAACTGGTTGCAAAAGACGAGAAAAATTTGTTGCTTTAAAATAATGAACATCATTTTTTGGGCGCGCAAAAATATGTGACCTTTTTCTTTAAAAAAAATGTTTTGGAACACGAAAAAAATAGTTTTCCCGTATATATCAATGAAATAACCAGTTATATAGTTGATAACAGATGAGTTAACGTATATTCAACTGAGGTTTTGCAGCGCGACTGCGTTTCAAATGTAGGTGGCGCCAAAATGAGGTTACTTGCCTAAAGTCGTATGCCTTTCTGTCGATTAAAGAACAAAATCGCTTATTTCTCATGATTCCCTGCATCAATCTTCATGAAACTAGTTGCAAAAGACGAGAAAAAAATTTTGCTTTAAAATAATGAACATCAACTTTTGGGCGCGCAACAATTTGTGACCTTTTTCTTTAAAAAACATGTTTTGGAACACGAAAAAATGAGTTTCCCCGTATATATCAATGAAATAAACCGTTATATAGTTGATAACAGATGTGTTAACGTATATTCAACAATTTGTATTGATTTTTGACAGACTTTCTTGCCAAATAGTCCAAATTACTATCTTTTTCTAAATCTACAGTTTTCTCATAGAAAAATCAAACAAATATTGGAAAGTTATACACCAAATTGTTGGAAATAATTTTTCTCATCCGAATCCGGCATAAGTTTTATAAAAATGTTGATTAGGAAGGAAAAAACACATTTTTTCTAAAAATCATAGGTTTACGCTATTTGTTCATAGGTGGCGACACGCGTCTTTTAGCTTTGCTGCAAATTCTCTACCATTTTTATTGATTTTTGACAGAATTTCTTGCCAAATAGTCAAAATTACTATCTTTTTCTAAATATACAGCTTTCTCATATAAAAATCAAACATATATAAGAAAGTTGTACACCAAATTGTTGGAAATAATTTTTCTCATCCGAATTGAGGTTTTGCAGCGCGACTGTGTTTCAAATGTAGGTGGCGCCAAAATGAGGTTACATGCCAAAAATCGTATTCCTTACTGCTGGATTGAAGAACAAAATCGCCTATTCTCATGATTCCCTGCATCAATCTTAATGAAACTGGTTGCAAAAGACGAGAAAAATTTGTTGCTTTAAAATAATGAACATCATTTTTTGGGCGCGCAAAAAATTGTGACCTTTTTCTTTAAAAAACATGTTTTGGAACACGAAAAAATGAGTTTCCCCGTATATATCAATGAAATAAAAAGTTATATAGTTGATAACAGATGTGTTAACGTATATTCAACAATTTTTATTGATTTTTGACAGACTTTCTTGCCAAATAGTCAAAATTACTATCTTTTTATGAATTTACAGTGAAACACGATCCTTCGGTACAAAATTTCAACAATGCTTCTAGGGTTAATGCACAAATTTAAATAATGGTATATTATTGCCTTTTTTGGATTTAGTAATTGCGTTTGATGGGATTTGTTGGATGATTGAAATTATGAAGCACTGTTAATCAAAACAAGGGAATGGCGAAGAAAGTTTAACAACATAGTAGGGAAGAGTGGGGAGACTTGATCCCCGGGGAGAATTGATCCCAAGCCTGTATCTCGTCACCATGTGGGTAAAACAATAAGCTTTGTTCTAGAAAGTTGTGCGAAATTAACTAAAACTCTTTGTAGAAAACAAAGCAAAAAACTAAAAAATGTTTAGATTGAGTTACACACAATTTTCTAAAACGAGCTGCAAAAAACTTCCAAGAGATCTTTTTTTCTTTGTTTTGATATGTATAGAAAACACTCAAAAATTATTCAAAAAAAATATTTTTTATACATGAATTGTTTGATAAACTTATCAACTCCAAAACCCTTACGCATTTGATGTTAAATTTATCGTCATACTATTTTTACAATCAATTGTTTAAAAACGTGCGTTTAGGGAGACTTGATCCCTGCATTTTTACAGTCACTGGAATCAGCCTCAAGACTAATTAATTGGGCTGGGTTTTCATACATAGTTTCCTTTAGTATAGTTGTACATAACTTACTGCAGTTTGAACCTTTTTTCAAAAGTTTTGTAAACAAAAATTTCCAGCTTTTGTAAACATGCTTAATTTTGGTCTAAAAAAGAAAATTTTAAGTTTTTAAATATTTTGCATGCTAAACTTGTTATATTTTGAACACAAACGTACAGGTTTAATGTGAAATTGCTGTAACTTATAAAAAATTAACAGTTTGGATGAATAAGAAACATTTTGCTTAAGATTTCTTAAAAATGTTGAAAGGGGGATCACATTACCCCCAACATTTTGAAAATGCCGGTTTAAAATATTGTTTTAAAGCGCTTGGCATGATTCGAAGAGTTTATCTGATGAAATACCTTTATCAGCCAAACATAGTTAAATGTTTAAGCTTTCAATTCATGCAAAAAGGTCATAGTTTTGTGAGAAAATGACAGAGTTATGTGCGATACAAAAAAGGGGATCAAGTCTCCCCACAATTGTTAATTGTTCGAGAACAAACTAACTTTTCTTAAAGAGCTCATTGATTGCGATTTTCAATAAATTTTTAAACATCCTTCTTGCATTTCTGTTTTTCTTCCGTTCTCTATTTATCAAACTCACACTGGACACCCGTGTTTTCTTGTTTCCTCACTTGAACGATTTTACGCTAACTAGTTACTGACTGAACCCTCTGTTTGCGGCGAATATAGCCAGCAGCCAACTCGTAAAGTATTTCCATATGCCATGCTCATTTTACAACTCGGCAATAAGTAGATTTGTAGCGAGGTAGTGAAGAAAACCAGACTGCCTCACTCTGTCTTGGGAAATGGACTACTATTTTCGTCGGCTCGATGATTTTCAAAATGCGTTAAATTATTCTGTATAGTAATATTCGAGTAATGTTACGGTTTACTGAACTTAATTTTTTCTCGCAAGAGCCATTTTTATAGATTGTGAGGCAGGATTCTATTTAGCGTTATCAATGGTCGGCGGGTTAATTATATCAATCAATAGCGTCCTATCGGACAGTGAACCGGATCGTTTTCTGTTTAAGAGTATATGAGTGTAAAAATCGGTTTGTGCGGTCAAAGCCAAGAATATCTAGTAAAAATTTAACCAACACAGTTGCACCATTCACGACCACATTTGCACGGATATATGGCACACGGTTGAGTGAACCGCACGCGTAGTCTTGCAAACATTTTATTTGGTTAATTTTCTTTGCAAGATTACGACTCTATCTCGTAAAGGAATGCCGAATAAGAGATAACAATAACAAACATTTACTAAAAAATAAATTTTCACTTCCAAAAACTTATTTTTTCACCAATCTACAAGTTGGAGCAAATGAAATTGACCTTTTGAGTTAAGTTTGTTTACTGAGCAAAATTGTTTATTGTATCGAGATTTTTCTCGGTAGGTATCGTGCACAATTTTCTAAACATTCCAAACCAACAAGAGCAACAGTTCCGAAAACATCAAATCGATCGGGACAAACATTCGCACACGAGTTCTGATGGATTCATTAAAGCTCTTGCTCTATGCTTTTTGAGTTCAGGTAAGCGTATGATGCAAAAAAAGGAATCAAGCCGAGATGAAAGCAAAACCTATTTTGTTGATATAAGTGAAGGATATGTTCTAATTACAATTCATTAAAATCGATTCCAAATACATGTACGAAATGAAATGTATGTATGAACATGGCGCACTGATGCCTGGATACAACTGATAAAATATATTATGATTAAATCTATTAACAAAAAATAAACAAAACCCACTACATTTTGCTTACGCCACTTCCATTACATCTCAACAGATTAATTAAAGTTAGTAGTAAAACGATATCACTCTTCTTTAATGCAGTACTGAAGAAAAAAAATTCACGTGATATATTTAGCTCAGTTTTACACCCGCCGACTATATGTAGACTGTTTTCTTCCATAGCATTCGTTAGCAAAGTTAGGCAGCAAGAAAATCAAAACAATTTCTCTTCTAGTATTGTCATGATGATGACACAGAAAGTAATAATTTTTAAAAGATACAATATATAGTGACACTAACTTCTGTTATGACCAACACAATGACAATATTCAGTCGAATCGAGTATTTTTCAACTACACATTATTTCATCAGATTCACAACAATATTTGGAAAAATCACAGTAAGAGAGAGAGAGAAAGAGTGGGAGCAGTAGCATACAAATGTTCAAAGATGACGTCAGTATCCGTATCCGACCGCGTACCCGCCGACGATTCGTAATAGACTGATGATTCTACATCGCCGCGCCGTGGCGCTCGTCGTCGGAAAAACTTCGACCCCCCTTTCAGAACCACCCATCCCTGTCGTAAAACTCCTATCCTATGGTTGGAAACTCGCGCGAGTTCGGAAAAGTTTCGCCATCACCAAAGCACAGTGAGTTCTCGTTTAGTATTGTCAGCTGAGGCAAACCGGGACACATGGCACAAATTGAGACAGTTGTCTACTAAAACACAGTGACAAAGGAAGTGGTTGTCTTCATATTCTACAACAATGTGATTTTAAAAACAGTCAAACTTTGTTGTTAATATTTTTTTATGCAGAAAATTAGGAGATGAATCCAAATTAAAACAATAGTACCCGTAGTTACTAAAATGTGTGTGTAAAATCCGAGTTGATCCTGATGAGTTGTTAGCAATGCGATGAAAAGAAATCGGCTTATATACTCGAAAGAATATAAGGGGTATATAGGAAGTATATAACAAAATACTTTTTACTAAAAAATCACCAAAAATCAGGATCAACTCGGATCGTTTTGCTCCCTTCGACAAAGATGTAGGAAATTAAATTTCCTACAAGAATCTCACACTCGGACAATTTTGGGCGAGACCTGCGCCACCTACTGCCAAAATCCTGAAGCAATGTTTTTCCCCATACATTTTCGCGATTTTCCTAATCTAATCTAATCGTGGCGTGGCTGAATGGTTACGCTGTTCGCTTTGTAAGCGGAAGGTTCTGGGTACGATTTCCATCTGCTCCTATTTTTGGCGGCTTTGAGAGTGCAGACATTTTTGTTATTTCTAGTAGCTGAAACTTCAAAATTCGCAAATATTATTTTTTTCTTAAAACTTGCATAACTCAGCCAATTATAAACCAAATTTGATTCTTCTGGCTGCATTCGAAAGGTATTTAAAAGTTGTTGATTCGACCGGGTCCGGTGGTTTAGTGGTTAGCGTGGTAGCCTCTTAACCCCAGTATGGCCTGGGTTCAATCCCAGACGGACCCGGTGGCATTTTTCGAGACGAGATTTGCTTGATCACGCCTTCTATCGGATGGGGAAGTAAAACGTCGGTCCATTTGCGTAAAAGAGGTTTTGGGTGACTCACCACACATAACCTTCGGACGCCTAGAAATGAGCAGAAACTTGCAACAGAGCCCACAAAAGACCCGGGGGTCGTTAAAGTGGATCGCTTTTTTTTTTGATTCGACTGTTCTTGGAAATTTGATTGACCCCTCTCCCCTTTTTTGCTATTCAAACGAAAGAAAGCATTAACAATTTTCAAGAATTGACCAAAGTCTTGTATGCAGTCAGATATGGCAATCGCCTTATGATTTTTCTTCATATTCAAGAATTCAACAAATGTTCTAAAATAATACTGGATGCTGAATTTCTTATTTTACCAAGAATACCTCAACCCCCCCTCGTCTTTTTTTATGACTTGGTTAAATAATCCTCTTGGAGTGACTGAAAACATCAACGGCGTAAATACTTTCTATCCTAAAATTTCACATGGGCTTATGTGCTATCTTGTGTCCTGTTTGCTGTAAAAAAGATAGGACGTGTCACAAGATAGCACACAAGCTACGATGTGTATCTGCGTGAAGAATTATTGGAACAAAGTGATGCGGGCAGTGATAAACATATTAGTTAATGAGCAATTGCAAACATTTTATGAATACCGTCATCAGGGATGACATTGGGTCTGGAGGATGAGATACAGATATACAAAATTGCTATAATTTGTATGACCCAATCCCACCCCTAGTACACCCCTGTACATACGTTTGTTTGGTACGATAGATTTTCTTGTGAGAATCCTAACCATGCAAGATTGTTTTTCAACTGTCCCAAAAAGTATTCCAAAAAGCAGTTTTACCTTACATATTTTTATGTGTAGCTTAGTACATAAAAAGCAGAGCAGACCTTGGATCTAGTCGTGGATGGGAATTGGATGGGAAGTAAAAGAAATAAAATTCAAAGCCTTATTCTCAACTTCTTCAATTATTTAAATAATTCAATTATTAAAATGTATCACAAATTACTCTAATTAATTACTTTAATGCAAAAAAAAAATAATGATTCATTAATTTTGTAGGTAACAATCTTTGTTTTGCACTCTAGTATTTGGAGAAAATTCGAAAGGGGAAGGAGATAAAAACTTGAAATGAAATTTTCGTTGGCCTAAACAAAAATCTAGAGTTTTTAAAAGGTTCTTTATTTTATTGTGTTTCATATTTTATAAGACTTAAAAAACGTTACTTTAAATCACCTCAGTGATTGGTGCCTTCCTCTAAAAATTTATTGAAAAAGCTTTCTGATTGTATTCAATTGCGCCTGAATATATGCAAACAAATAGCGTATAAAAGCGTTACTGCATCAATGCATCGATGCATCGAGGCTTAGTTGACTATCTTGGAAGCTTATTTGGAATCTGTGAACCAGCCCAATGTTAAAACAAAGGCCGGAGATACCGTCGCCTTGTTGCAGTACCTTGCGCGATTCGATCGGGTCGGACATAGCACCCGAAATCTTCACGCTCTGATCAGCTTCCCGGAAAAGCCGTTCTTGTACATGATCTTCTAGAGCTCTTCGCGATCGACCGAGTCGTACGCTGCTTTGAAATCGATGAACAGGTGGTGCGTCGGGATCTGGAACTCGCGACATTTTGGAGGATTTTGCGTAGCAAAAAGATTTGGTTCGTCGTCGATTTCCCCTCCACAAAACCGGCTTGGTACGTCCCAACGAAATCCTTTGCTCGCTCCGACAGACGACAGAAAATGATCTGAGACAGCACTTTGTAGGCCGCGTTGAGAATAGTGATGGCTCGATAGTTCTCACATTCCAGCTTGTCCCCCTTTTGTAGATCGGGCATATTACCCCCTTTTTCCACTCCTCCGGTAGCTGTTCTGTGTCCCAGACCTTGACTATCAGCCGGTGTAGACAGGCCGCCAGCTTGTCCGGGCCCATCTTGATGAGTTCCGCACCGATACCATCCTTACCCGCTGCTTTGTTGTTCTTCAGCTTCTTGATGGCATCCTTAACTTCCCTCATCGTGGGTGCTGGCTCGTCCTCGCCGTCCACCATACCGCTGACGTCGTTTCCCTCGTCGCCCTGGTTCTCCGCCTCTGGGCCGTTCAGGTGCTCGTCGAAGTGCTGCTTCCACCTTTCGATCACCTCGCGCTCGTCCGTCAAGATGCCTTCGTCCTTATCCCGGCACATTTCGGCCCGCGGCATGAGGCCTTTCCGGGATTGACTGAGTGTTTTGTAGAACTTGCGCGTTTCGTTGGAGCGATACAGCTGTTCCATGTCCTGGCACTCCAACTCTTCCAGGCGGCGCTTCTTATCCCGGAAGAGATGGGTTTGCTGTCTTCGCAACTGTTTGTACGACTCCTTGTTCCCACGGGTGTTGTGCAACAGTCACTTGTCCCGCGCTGCATACTTCTCGTCCCAAATTGCCTGACATTCCTCGTCGAACCAGCCGTTCCGTCGAACTCGGTCAACGTACCCGATGGCGCTCGATGCCGCTGCGTTGATGGCTGCTTCCATATGGCTCCAGCAGGCTTCCATTGGGGCTTCGGTGAGCTCACCCTCGGTACTACGTATGGCCATGTTTCGGGAGGTAGCGAAATCGATGAGTCGTAGGCCGTTCTCGTTCGTCTGCTGGTGAGCGCTGAACCTCCCAATAACCGGTCTAAACTCCTCCTCCTGGCCGACTTGAGCGTTTAAGTTGTCGATGACAATCTTGACGTCGTGTTTTGGACACATCCTGTACTCGCGGTCAAGAAGCTCGTAGAAAGCGTCCTTGTCATCGGCGTCGCTTCCCATGTGCGGACTGTGCACGTTGATTATGCTCAGGTTGAAGAATCGGCCCTTGATTCTCAACCGGTACATTCTGTCGTTGACTGGCCACCACCCAATCACGCGCTTCGTCATTTCGCCCAGCACTATAAAAGCTGTCCCCAGCTCGTGTGTATCGCCGCCGCTCCAGTACATAGTATAACCCCCGTCCTCTCGGTGGTCCTTCCCCATCCAGCAAACCTCCTGCAGCGCCACGACTTCGAGACCGCGGACTCGCAATTCGTTGGAAAGAATGCGGTCGCTCCCATCGAAGTTGAGAGACCTGCAGTTCCACGTCCCGAGTTTCCAATCCCTGGATTCCCGAAAATCGGGTCGGCGATTGGATCGGCTCGCATCTGGAGCTCTCTGCACTTGGGTTTGACAGCGGGTGCGTGTAGCCATCACCAACCCCCTGTCTCGCCGGAGGACCGTCGTACCAGGACTGTTTAGAGTCCTACCCTGGCACTGGGACTGTTAGTCAGCCGCCCGTAACCTGGGGAATAGACGCTCGAGGGGAGGGGGTGGTTTCCTAACTCTATCTGCTGTAAGCCGCCCCTAACCTGGAGAACAGACGCTTACCACGACGATGGAGCAGGAAACCGGTTTCCTTGAGCCGCTCCTAACCTGGGGAACAGACGCTCGAAGGGGGGGGGGGGCTCGCCTCTATAGGAGCCGCCCCTAACCTGGGAACAGCCGCTTACGGGTAGAAGGAGTCGAAACCCCAATTGTTTTGGACCGCCCCTAACCTGGGGTACAGTCACCCAAAAAACGAGGTGGAGGGGGGGGGGGGATACACGTACGATGTGGTTGATTTAATTCACTCCACTTTTGCACAAAAAATTTCTCTTAAATTTTTCAATAACTTTGATTTTATTCTGCCGCACACTTTTTCACTCCGACCCATTGTGCGTGTCGAAATTTCTTCCACAATTCCACACTGAACTCGCACCTCGCCATAAACAAAGCATTGGATGAAGAATTATTTGTGTCTTCTTATTGTTTACATCACAATAGGGAAATGCCGAACGTGGAAAAAAGTTAACCAAAAATAATATTTTTGTGTAAAAATTATTACAAAATTCGGTTTAAGTGGTTACGCGAAGGAGCTCTTGGATCGGCTGGCGGGATGAACAACTTTCAGTCCCAACCGACTCCGACTCCGACTCCAACTCCGGCCTACCAACTCTAGCCGACTCCGTCTCCGACTCCAGCTTTCTACAAATTGTTGGCTCCGACTCCGATTCCGACTCCACATATTTTGAAATGTTTCAAAAGTTTGTTAACTATTATTTTGAAAACATTGATAAATAGCACTATTTAAATACCGTCAGTGGGAGTGACATTGGGTCTGGGGGGTGAGATTGGGTCAAAGTGATTTTTTACGGTTTTCACCATTTCTTAGATTCTTCTCAATTAAACTGAATTCTGTTAAAAGGGTTGTGTAGGAGACATCTTAAGATGACTTCGCTGAAAAAATCTCGTTCCTAGAGCAAATCCTGTTATTTTGACAGCTGTCTAAAGTTGAGGTACGTTTTTGGCCAAAAATGACCTCTTGAAAAATCATTTTTCTAAAAATTTTGTTGGGATTGCTCAAAAACTACCCAAATGTTTGAAAATCTCCACTTCAAACATTGTAGCATGTCAATACGATTCCCTCGAACAAGAAACACTGTTGGATGACTTGTTTTTACCATATCGTTGTATTTGAGTAGTACACTATCTAAGAACAAATCTACGTTGGAAGATTTTCGATGTTATTTAAATTGTTTTTGTTATTAAGTAATTACGAGAGGTGTGTCGTTTTTTGACCCATAGACACCCCACTGACGGTACTCTCTAAGTGCTATGTTTTTCTCAAGGAAGAATCAACGGAAAAAAAGTTTCTAGGTTACAAGTTTTATACGTTGTTGAAACAGAATTCAAAAACTATCTCCAGTTTTGAAGGCATTTTCAGAAGAACAGTTTTGTAATTAAATTGGGTTTTATTTACTTAACCTCAAATTAGCTTGTTTGTTTTATTTACATTTAATTTATTAAAAGCTAATATATTTTAATATTAAATTGCTATTTTTTGAATGAATCATTAAAAGAAAAACCTGGCGATTTAACATATAAATTCAATTTGCATACTTTTAAGCTGACATTTATAAGAAGCACACTGACTATCAAAGTCACCTTGTTTTTTAAATAACAATTTTAAACGAAACTGTTTTTTTTTTCAATTCCGCTTTTCCTGTCCTTCTGGAGAAACGAAACGGCCTACTTTTCCCTACCAAAAATAACAAAATGGAAAATTTATACCTTTCAACACCAGTGCTGAAAAGTTCCACTTGAAATGAGTGCTGAAAAGTTGAACTTTTCAGCACTAGTATCGAAGAGTAACATTTTTCAATATTTTTTGCTTTGAACACACATGAATAATTGACATAAAATTCCATTCGAAACGCGTTTTTCGGAATTGCAAAAAATGTTGTAAGCAACTCGTTGCAAAACTTGTTTTTTTTTTTTTGCAGCACTCATCATATATGTTCAACTCGGTAAACCTCGTTGGATAAATGGAGCCTAACATTTCAAAGGGGCACATTACTTTTGTAAACAATAGTGTATCCCTTTCACTCAAATGACAATTTTCATAAGGTGTGAAAGGGACACACTCTTGGTTAAAAAAGTTATGTGCCCTAATGAAATGGCTAGCACGAAATGTACGACTCATGCTTAAAACAACTTCTTTTGCAACTTGTTGCATAAACTACTATTTAAAGCCCCATTAATGCAATGGCTGAAAGAGATTATGATCGCAAATCAAGGTATCTAAAAAATGTCTTCGTGGAAAAGATACTTAAGGGGTCCTTTTCAAATATCCGTGACCTAGAAAATATTTTACCTAGGAATTAGTGATTTATTTTAATTTTAAAATTTACAATATATATAGAAGGAGGCGCGCAATACTTCTTGAATCTTCACCTAAAACGAAGCTTTATGAATGATCACCTCCTTCAAAATATATGAAATATCAAAATATTGGATAAAAACCAAAATCCACAGGTAAAATATCTTCTAGGTCATTTTAAAAGGACCTTTAAGCAATCTTTCCAAACTGAAATCTTGAGATTTGTTCAACGATTGTTTGCAACGATATCAAAATAGTTTGTCAAGGATCAACATTCTCAGATTTTAGTAGAGAAATAGTAAACATTAAGATAATTGATATATTTAACATATCAATCAATCAATGAATATTTCAAAATAAGTTGCAACTGTATTGATAATTTTTGTCAGTTTCAATCATTTTAAATGCAACACTTTGATTTGTTTGTACTTAGTTATAAACAAAATGCGCATGTTGATTTCTTAGAATTAGATTGTTATAACGATTGAATATTTGTTGGAAGAGTTATTGCGCAATTCTCACTAACTTGGACTTCGCACTAAATTATTGCTATCGATCGCACTATTGCGACTTGTCAAACTGGCTTGGAAAAAATAATATTTTCGCAAAAAAGGTCAAAGCGAGCCGCGGTTGCCGATCGTTTTTCAGCTGTCAATCGCAATTTAAAAGTGCGAAACGTCCAGTTTGGTGGAAACTGCGACTGGAAATGTAAATAAACAAAAGCTGGTTGCCTAGTTTTTTTTTAAATGTTGTTGTCAAAAGTGCGAAAAATAAGTGCGGGCAAAATCCAAGTTACAGTGAAAGGATCAATATACTGTCAGTGACTTTTTCCGATTTCCAAAAACAGCAATTATTATTTTAAATCTTTTTTTGTACCTCGTAATGTTTTTCCTGAAAAATGATTTACTTAATACTTGGGTAAGAGGGAATAAATGGGAATAAACAGGTTATCATTTAGTAAAATAACACAATTAGAGTTTTCCAATCATAAGCATAAGCATAAGCATAGGTGCCCACCCGCAGTTGCTACTCCGTTATTGACCAGGACCTCCAGAAGTTACATCCACGAGCCGTGGAAGATGAGTGGGTGCTATCTTTCCTCGCTTCGCAACTTCTCAAAGGCCCCTATCATGCTGATCAATACCGGCGCCGGCCACGACCAGTGGTAGGGTCACGGGGAAGTGGATGGGAATGTTAGTCCGATACTTGAGTGATAGAGACCGCCCAATCGACTGCTTCTCCGACAAAGTATCACATGAGTTTTGAGGGGGTTAGTAGATGGGTATGAGGTCAGGATTCACGAGTGGCAGTGATGTGACCATGAGCATTTTGTTTACCGGTTGATTTTTTAAATCTTAGGCAGCCGGCTGCGGAAAGATAGATAATTGATTATTTAAAATGGTTTATTTTTATCGTACGCGTGCCAGCCGAGCAGTAGTGCTATGGGCTGGACTTATCAGTATATTTTTACTGTTTTTACAATTTAGATAACGCGAGCAAATTTCAAAAATAGTAAATAAATGACGCTTTACTCTTCATAAAATCGATAGTTTGATGAGTTAATACTAAAACTGAAAGTTGGAATAAATTTTTACGATCATTTACGACGAAAATTATCGCGAAAAAACCGGACTGTGCGTCCCAAGAAGCACTGCACTCATTAAGGCATTATTCAATTATTATGACCAATCACCCCATGCACACAAACAGCGACACAAAAGAGACGAAAATTATCACGAGAAAACAGGACTGCGCGTCCCCAGAAACACTGCACTTATGAAGGCATTATTCGATTATTATGACCAATCACCCCATGCACACAAACAGCGACACAAAAGAGACGAAAATTATCACGAGAAAACAGGACTGCGCGTCCCCAGAAACACTGCACTTATGAAGGCATTATTCGATTATTATGACCAATCACCCCATGCACACAAAAAGCGACACAAAAGAGACGAAAATTATCACGAGAAAACAGGACTGCGCGTCCCCAGAAACACTGCACTTATGAAGGCATTATTCAATTATTATGACCAATCACCCCATGCACACAAACAGCGACACAAAAGAGACGAAAATTATCACGAGAAAACAGGACTGCGCGTCCCCAGAAGCACTGCACTTATCACAATTAGAGTTTTCCAATCACAATAAAAAGCTTCAAAAACATAATGGCATCTGATAAATCTTTTTTTTTTTTTAAATGGCAATTTAGTGCATACGACTTTAAAAAACAGTTGAAAATATAAGAAGTTTTGTAAATTAAGCTGTTTCCTGTCCTTCTGGAGAGTGTTGTAGCAAATACTGAACAACAAGATTTTTTTTTGCATTTAAGATGACTCCGACTCCGACTCCGACTCCGGGTTATCAGAAATGTTCGGCTCCGACTCCGACTCCGACTCCAGCTCATAAAATTTAGCCGACTCCGGCTCCGACTCCGACTCCAGCTGTTCGAGTTTTGACGACTCCGACTCGGACTCCGACTCCAGGTCCCCAAAAAGACCCGACTCCACCGACTCCGGCTCCGACTCCGACTCCGACTCCACAGCCCTGTAAATAACATTGACCGGCCTCATCACTTACCACGGTGAATCCTTTCTTCACACCTGTGGTGCTCACCTAATGCGCCAACATCTTGGCGGATGGTCAAACACACACATACACACGGGCGGCAGTCACGAACGAACCGCAGAAGTGAGGGGACGCGAGGTAGCGCGCCTGCAACCGGAATCGTGGCCAAGCAGGAGAGTCCCTGGAAATCCGAAGTAGGTTCACACAAATGGCGACGAGGATGGGATTAGGCTTTGAGCCCGGGGTTGAGCTTCGAGCTCGGGATTGGGCTTCGTGCCCGGGGTTGAGCTTCGAGCTCGGGATTGGGCTACGAGCCCGGGATTAAGCTTCGAGCCCGGGATTGAGCTTCGAGCTCGGGATGGAGCTTCGAGCTCGTAAAACAAAACTCCAAGCTTCGAGCTCTTTAGGAGCATTAGCTTCGAGCTCGTTAAAATAAACACAAAACTTCGAGTTTCGAGCTCTTTAGGAGTCTGAGCTTCGAGCTCGTTAAAAAAACAAAACTCCGAGCTTCGAGCTCGTTAAAAAAAAACAAAACTCCGAGTTTCGAGCTCTTTAAGAATCTGAGCTTCGAGCTCGTTAAAAAAAAAACCAAACTAAGAGCTTCGAGCTCTTCAGTAGTCTGCAATTCAAGTTCGTTAAAAAAAAGAAATTCTGAGCTTCGAGCAAAAACAGAACTCCGAGCTACAATTATAATAATACAATTCCCAGGGGGCCGTTAAAAAACCAACAAACAATCCTGCCAAAGTGTAAAAGATCTCATTAAAAAAAAAACTTAAAAGAAAAGTTATCGACACAATAAATAAGCAAAAATTGTCGAAGTTTCAGAACCTTAAAAACTAAATCAAATCAGATTTTTATGAAAAAATATTATGTTTCCTTAACCAAACATTAACCAGTTGCAACTGGATACAAAACATGTTTTATACTCGAAATTGAACTAAAATATACTGTGGCGAGCTTCAGGAGAAACACTTTTCATGAGTTTTAAACGATTTTACAATATAATTTAAATAATTTTATAATTTTTATTTTGTATGAAATGATCAAGGAATCAGCAATATTATAGAAGTCTTATCCTATCTTTTTAAAATGTTTTACAAATACTTTGATTTTTGTTTAAACAGTTTGGAATGGAAGCTGCTGTTTGATTTTTTCTGTCAAATAATATTTTATTTCTGTGTAGCATTAGCATTAGCATTTTAGGACGCCCTATCCACGGATGGCTCCACACTGTACCACTGATTGGTGTGGTTGTATTACACGCAAAACGGACTTTAGGTATAAATTCCTAATTTTTAGGTATAATCGAACCTGACTGCAATAAGGTATTTTATTACTAATGGGCTATTAGTAATAAAATTACTAATAGCGTTTTAGTACGAGGATTCCTATATTTTAGGTATAATTGAAGAACCAAAATACCTAAATTTTAGGTATTTTCTGGAAAAGTGAGGGAACCAAAATTACTAATATTTAGGTATAATCCAAGATGGCGGACCATGATTATTCCTAATTTTTAGGTATAAATACCTAAATTTGAGGTATTTTCAGAAAAATTTAGGGATCCAAAATTACTAATCTTTAGGTATAATCCAAGATGGCGGACCATGATTATTCCTTATTTCTAGGCATAAATACCTAAATTTGAGGTATTTTCTGGAAAAGTGAGGGATCCAAAATTACTGATATTTAGGTATAATCCAAGATGGAGGACCATGATTATTCCTAATTTTTAGGTATAAATACCTAAATTTGAGGTATTTTCAGAAAAAATTAGGGATCCAAAATTACTAATCTTTAGGTATAATCCAAGATGGCGGACCATGATTATTCCTTATTTCTAGGCATAAATACCTTAATTTGAGATATTTTCTGGAAAAGTGAGGGATCCAAAATTACTGATATTCAGGTATAATCAAGGGTATAATCCAAGATGGAGGACCATGATTATTCCTAATTTTTAGGTATAAATACCTAAATTTGAGGTATTTTCAGAAAAATTTAGGGATCCAAAATAACTGATATTTAGGTATAATCCAAGATGGCGGACCACGATTATTCATAATTTCTAGGTATAAATACCTAAATTTGCGATATTTTCTGGAAAAGTGAGGGATCCAAAATTACTGATATTCAGGTATAATCAAAGATGGCGGACTACGATGATTCCTAATTTTTAGGTATAAATACCTAAATTTGAGATATTTTCTAGAAAAGTGAGGGATCCAAAGTTACTGATATTCAGGTATAATCCAAGATGGCGGACCACGATTATTCCTAATTTTTAGGTATAAACTCGGGTATAAATACCTAAATTTGAGATATTTTCTGGAAAAGTGAGGGATCCAAAATTACTGATATTCAGGTATAATCAAAGATGGCGGACCACGATTATTCCTAATTTCTAGGTATAAATACCTAAATTTGAGATATTTTCTGGAAAAGTGTGGGATCTAAAGTTACTGATATTCAGGTATAATCCAAGATGGCGGGCCACAATTATTCCTAATTTTTAGGTATAAATACCTAAATTTGAGATATTTTCAGGTTCAAAGATCAAATTAGGTATTATCCAAGAGATATGCAGGCAGAAGAAAACAATGGTTCAATATCTTTATTTACAAAAAGCACAACGATTTCATAAATTTTCTTACTTAAAAATAAAATTTCAAGTTTATATTATATTTTCTTTCCTATGCTAATGCTTATTTTAATTTTAATGTTTAAATATATTTAATATTAAAATTTTCATTTTTTTATATTTTAGTTTTCTTTATGTTTTAATTTGTTTATAGTTTTATATTTTAATATTTTAACATTTTAATATTTCAAAATTTTAATATTTTACTATTTTAATATTTTAATATCTTAATATTTTAATATTTTAATATTTTAATATTTTAATATTTTAATATTTTAATATTTTTTTATTTTTTTTCCCCAACCCCAATTTTCCCATTTCCACTTCCCCCTAAAAATATAATAATTTGCCAATTTACACTAACACACCACACCCAACTGATTCGGAGCGTTTGGTACGGTATGTCCACGCATCCTTCCTCCCCTGATGATTCTGTGAAATGTGATCCGTTCACAGAATCTGTCTCTGCGGTTAATGCAACGCAGTAGGCCTGGCCGCTTTAATTTTTGCTATACATTTTCGGGGTAACTCGGATGTACTGCAATTATTAATAATGACAAGAAAGGACTTGGGGCGTAATCTAACCGCAAGTTCTTCCAGGATGCTTTCTTTGGACTGGCTGCGCTTGTGTTCGATTAGATTAGATTAGATTAGATTAATATTTTAATATTTTAATATTTTAATATAATAATATTTTAATATTTTAATATTTTAATATTTTAATATTTTAATATTTTAACATTTTAATATTTTAATATTTTAATATTTTAATATTTTACTATTTTAATATTTTAATATTTTAATATTTTAATATTTTAATATTTTAATATTTTAATATTTTAATATTTTAATATTTTAATATTTTAATATTTAAATATTTTAATATTTTAATATTTTAATATTTTAATATTTTAATATTTTAATATTTTAATATTTTAATATTTTAATATTTTAATATTTTAATATTTTAATATTTTAATATTTTAATATTTTAATATTTTATTATTTTAATATTTTAATATTTTAATATTTTAATATTTTAATATTTTAACATTTTAATATTTTAATATTTTAATATTTTAATATTTTAATATTTTAATATTTTAATATTTTAATATTTTAATATTTTAATATTTTAATATTTTAATATTTTAATATTTTATTATTTTAATATTTTAATATTTTAATATTTTAATATTTTAATATTTTAATATTTTAATATTTTAATGTTTTAATATTTGAACTCTCTCTCTCTCTCTCTCTCTCTCTCTCTTCTCTCCCCCTATCTCTCTCTCTCTTCTACCCACTCTCTCTTTCCTCTCTCCCTCTCTCTCTCCTGCTTTCTTTCTCTTCATCTCCCACTTTCTCTCTCCATCTCCTACTTTCTCTCTCCCTCTCCCACTTTCTCTCTCTTCTCTTCTCTTCTCTCTCTCTCTTTCTCTCTCCTTCTCTCTTACACCTTCTCTCTACCTTTCCCACTTTCTCTCTCCCTCTCCCCCTGTCTCTCCCTTTCCCACTTTCTTTCTCCCTCTCTCCCCCTCTCTATCCCACTTTCTCTCTTCACTCTCTCTTTCTCTCCCTCTACCCTCATTCTCTCACTCTCAGTCTCTCATACACACACGAGCACACCCACACACACACACACACACACACACACACACACACACACACACACACACACGCACAGGCGCACACCCGCAACGCCCAACCAAATCACAAAAACTCCAACTGGATACAATTTTTCATTCGCCTCCAGCGTCTTTCCCGCAGGGTCGCACAACCCCTCCGGTTGGGTCCGTTTATACTTACATCCCCTTTCGAGCACTTCCGCAAACATCCGTCCTCCGGAGCACGAGAGGGAAGAGGCGGCCTTTTTAATCGCGCCGGGAGTTTGCCGGGAGTTGAAAGTTCCGTCCTCCTCCTCCTCTTCCTCAAGCACACGAGCCACACTTACTATAATTTAGAAGCTCCGGGTTCCGTTTACCTTGGCACGCAAAATCAACTCCCGGCCGGTTCCCGGCACAAAACTTACCTTGCCGCTTGCCACAATTCCGAAATTAACAGCAGCACCACGGAACACGAACTCACAACCGCGAAATTATTTTGACATTGACATTTCCAAACGCGAAACACAATTCTTGAACTAAAAAATTACTAAAATTCAGGAATTTTAAAGAAGTACTTCAGTGTTCTAAAAAAATACTAAATTTTAGGAAGAAAAAAATACTAATTTTTAGGTATAATTTGACAAGCTAGAACATAAGTTCAAAAAATACTAAAAATTAGGAATTTATACCTAATGTCCGTTTTGCGTGTAGACCCTAATCCGGAACAATATTCCAACACGGGAGATACCATGTTTTCATCTTTTGATGAGTGTGTAATACTACCCAGGGCATAAGGGGGTCCTCGCCGGGTCCAAGCTATCCTTTGGGGAACGGAAGGAATGTTAGCATAGAATAGAAGTCCAACTGTCAAAAACAAGTTGTATAGCAATCAAACGTCAAAATTACCCCCCACTAGAGGGCGCTGAAACTTGGGGTGATGTTTTCATTATAACCTACAGCGAGTAAATTGGTTTGAAATTTGAAATTGTTTTATTTCATCATAAAATCGACATTAATAGCAAATTTTACCATTTTCAGGTAAGAAATAAGTAGCTTAATTGATATAAACGAAAATATTTTTGTGATGGCCGATTTAACCTGTTCATTATCTGATTCAAAATAAGGGAATGTTTTAATCAACCAAAACTTAACTAATCAATTGAGAATGTAGATTATTCAAGTGGACAAATATTTTTTAAGGTCACTTCTACCATAAAAGCAAAGCTCTGCTTAAAAAATGGTAATTGGAATGATTTTCAAAATTATCAATCTAACCTCATTCTCGCGTTTTCAATCCGGATCTCAGAATTTTCAATGAAAATGGCAACTTAGCAAAAAAATCAAAAAGTCAATCGATAGAACTTTTTATTTCTTACCTCCTGTTAACTTTGTTTTATTCCAAAAGATCAATTTTCTTCTAAAAAACCTTAAAATAGTTTTCACTCCCCTTTGCACTTATCACGCAAAAACGTAAACGTAACCTTGCACCAAAGTTCTCCTACTCGAATGTAGGTGGCGAATCGAGTTTTTAGCTTTGGTTTTGGGGGCCTATCACTTTTTTTCTCGAGAACAAGTACCGCCGCGTATAGAGGATTTGCAGCAAAGCTAAAAGACACATGTCGCCACCTATGAACAAATAGCGTAATCCTATGATTTTTTGAAAAAATGTGTTTTTTCGTTCATAATCAACATTTTTATAAAACTTATGCAGGATTCGGTTGAGAAAAATTATTTCCAACAATTTGGTGTATAACTTTCCAACATTTGTTTGATTTTTCTATGAGAAAACTGTATATTTAGAAAAAGATAGTAATTTGGACTATTTGGCAAGAAAGTCTGTCAAAAATCAATGAAAATTGTTGGATATATGTTACCACATCTGTTATCAACTATATAACTGTTTATTTCATTTATATATACGGGGAAACTCATTTTTTCGTGTTCCAAAACATGTTTTTAAAAGAAAAAGTTCACAAATTTTTGCGCGCCTAAAAATTGATGTTCATTATTTTAAAGCAAAAAATTTTTCTCGTCTTTTGCAACCAGTTTCATTAAGATTGATGCAGGGAATCATGAGAAATAAGCGATTTTGTTCTTCAATTCAGCAGAAAGAAATACGATTTTTGGCAAGTAACCTCATTTTGGCGCCACCTACATTTGAAACACAGTCGCGCTGCAAAACCTCAATCGTCGATGGTATTGAGGTTTTGCAGCGCGACTGCGTTTCAAATGTAGGTGGCGCCAAAATGAGGTTACTTGCCTAAAGTCGTATGCCTTTCTGTCGATTAAAGAACAAAATCGCTTATTTCTCATGATTCCCTGCATCAATCTTCATGAAACTAGTTGCAAAAGACGAGAAAAATTTTTTGCTTTAAAATAATGAACAGCAACTTTTGGGCGCGCAACAATTTGTGACCTTTTTCTTTAAAAAACATGTTTTGGAACACGAAAAAATGAGTTTCCCCGTATATATCAATGAAATAAACCGTTATATAGTTGATAACAGATGTGTTAACGTATATTCAACAATTTGTATTGATTTTTGACAGACTTTCTTGCCAAATAGTCCAAATTACTATCTTTTTCTAAATCTACAGTTTTCTCATAGAAAAATCAAACAAATATTGGAAAGTTATACACCAAATTGTTGGAAAAAAATTTTCTCATCCGAATCCGGCATAAGTTTTATAAAAATGTTGATTAGGAAGGAAAAAACACATTTTTTCTAAAAATCATAGGTTTACGCTATTTGTTCATAGGTGGCGACACGTGTCTTTTAGCTTTGCTGCAAATTCTCTATATTGAAGACCAAAATCGCTTATTTCTCATGATTCCCTGCATCAATCTTAATGAAACTGGTTGCAAAAGACGAGAAAAATTTTTTGCTTAAAAATAATGAACATCAACTTTTGGGCGCGCAAAAATTTGTGACCTTTTTCTTTAAAAAACATGTTTTGGAACACGAAAAAATTAGTTTCCCTGTATATATCAAGGAAATAAACAGTCATATAGTTGACAACAGATGTGTTAACGTATATTCAACAATTTTTATTGATTTTTGACAGACTTTGTTGTCAAATAGTCCAAATTACTATCTTTTTCTAAATTTACAGTTTTCTCATAGAAAAATTAAACAAATATTGGAAAGTTATACACCAAATTGTTGGAAATATTTTATAACTTTCCAATATTTGTTTGATTTTTCTATGAGAAAACTGTAAATTTAGAAAAAGATAGTAATCTGGACTATTTGGCAAGAAAGTCTGTCAAAAATCAATAAAAATTGTTGAATATACGTTAACACATCTGTTATCAACTATATAACTGGTTATTTCCTTGATATATACAGGGAAACTCATTTTTTCGTGTTCAAAAACATGTTTTTTAAAGAAAAAGGTCACAAATTTTTGCGCGCCCAAAAGTTGATGTTCATTATTTTAAAGCAAAAAATTTTTCTCGTCTTTTGCAATCAGTTTCATTAAGATTGATGCAGGGAATCATGAGAAATAAGCGATTTTGTTCTTTAATCGACAGAAAGGCATACGACTTTAGGCAAGTAACCTCATTTTGGCGCCACCTACATTTGAAACGCAGTCGCGCTGCAAAACCTCAATAGTAATTTGGACTATTTGGCAAGAAAGTCTGTCAAAAATCAATACAAATAGTTGAATATACGTTAACACATCTGTTATCAACTATATAACTGTTTATTTCATTGATATATACGGGGAAACTCATTATTTCGTGTTCCAAAACATGTTTTTTAAAGAAAAAGGTCACAAATTTTTGCGCGCCCAAAAGTTGATGTTCATTATTTTAAAGCAAAAAATTTTTCTCGTCTTTTGCAACCAGTTTCATGAAGATTGATGCAGGGAATCATGAGAAATAAGCGATTTTGTTCTTTAATCGACAGTGAGACATACGACTTTAGGCAAGTAACCTCATTTTGGCGCCACCTACATTTGAAACGCAGTCGCGCTGCAAAACCTCAATACCTCAAATGCCACTACTCTCAAGGTTACTGTAAGACAGGTTGGGCTGTGTTTGCAAGGCTGCATTGGTGCGAACACGCAGAAAAAAATAAAATGACAGTTTTCGCATGAAAATTCAATTTTCGAATTTTTTTTATCTCCGTGCACAGTTGCCGACGAACCCAGTGACGTCACAAAGTTTGTTTTTCTTTTAAGTTCAGCGGCAGAAGGGGGATAATTAGTTGGTTTTGAGTAATTGAAGGTAATTTCAAGATGCTTATCTTATCAGGGCATACTTTAATTCAATCCTTCCTCCAAACCCAGCATCATCCACTCATGACGGGACATACGGTTCACCTTATTGACGAGTTCCGGGACCTGTGCCGACAGTCCAATACAAGTTTTGACCGGGTTTGGTCCGGCACGAAGTTGCTGGAACCCAACCGGACCCTAAGATGACAGTTTTCGTGAGTTGCGCGTATTCACCGACAGATGGCAAGTGGGCCTCGTCGGAGTCCGTCCATCAAATACGCAACTCAAAATTTGCATAGGAAACTTTTTTTTCGTAACGGCTTTTGCGGCACGCTCACTTCAACTGTTCTAGACTAATATTTGAACGTGGCGTATCTCTAAACAAGTTTTTCAAGAAAATTATTCCAGAATGCTTATTTTGTCATTTTAAACCAAAACAAAGCAAAAACTATTTTTATTTAAACTATTCGCCATTTTCAAGAGTTTGGCTAGATAATATTGAAGGCCGCCATCTTAGGCCCAATGGGCCCACAAAACGGGGTACGCTCAGTTTGTATGGGAGCTGTCAACATGCTCCCGGGCTGCTGGAACCGCAGCAGGAGGAGGATGTTGGCGGCGGAAGTGGTTACTTGCCAGGAGACGGTGTTTTTGAGAGGTCAAAAAGGACCGGTGTAGGTTGGGTTCGAGTGGGAGGACGTGGTGGCAGCGATGACGAGGATGAAGTTGAAGAAGGCATGGAGGAGGTGATTGGAAGCGATGATTATAGTGCTCCGCGATGGAAAAGAACCCGAGTCAACTTGGAAGATCCGCTTACGCTGGCCAAAGCAAATCATAGACTTCCGGTGCGGTGGAATGCAAAGCAGGATTGTCACCAGCAGTCGTACGAGGGAGATCGTACTTGGACTCAACTGACCGCAGAAACGGAACTGGTGCAGCACATGTCGTTCAAATGTTCCGCCGGAAATGCTGGTGTTCTGACGCGTCGGACGTTCAACACTACCAGCCTCTGGAAATAACGGCCAAACGGGACGAAGTGTTCGACGAGGTGGCCTGCGAGCTGGGCATGCTGGGCTGGGCGACCGACCGGAAAGTGTAGGCCTGACTTCCGGATGTCGCATTCTTGCAGTCGATGCGTCTGTTGCCGATGACGCCGGACCGACTGAAAAGTTCATTGCGGAGGAACATGAGGCGTGCCTGCTGCGCGTCTGCGATATTCTGACCTTCGGAGCGCTGAAGCCTTGCCCCAAGTGCAGTAGCCAGTACGTGCTTCAAAAGTCGGCCTACATTTGTGAGGGTGACCTCACCGAGTACATCAAGTACCGTGGAGGCCATAATTCCAGACGAGGTCAAGCTGCAGTTTTCCTTTTTATCCAAGTACAAATTGGAGGTGAGCGATCGAGTCATCAAGTACGTCCCTCCGATTCTGAGCACCACGATGAAGAAGGTAAAGAATGAGGAAGTGCTGGCTGATCCAAAGATCAAGCGCGAGAACCCCCCACTCTGCAGTTCGTCTTTCTTGGCAAGAAGGAAACCCCTAAAGATCAACTACGGGTCAAGATCCTCAAGCCGAACGGCAAAGTGGCCCTCAAAATCACCAACACGATCGCGGCCATCGACCGGCAGGAGACCAAAGATATGTAGATCCAGGTCGTGCCGGAAGATTACATCGAGGATGCCAAGGCCGGTGGCGTGATTTCAAGCATCACGAGCAAGTCCATCTGCAATTGGGGCTCTGATCTGCATAGCCGAATCCCGCAGGACGAAGTTAAATCCAAATCGAAAAAAAACATCTACACCAAATCCGTCTCGTCGAAGGTGACGCTGAAGCTAGCGCTGAAGGGCGGTCTCGTGGTCGATCCCGACTCCAGGCTTTGATTTCAAGCTATTAAGTGCTGTCTCGATTCGCCCCAATTGACGGCTTTTCCTACCTATTCCTCATTTCAAACAAGTCGACAAGCGACAGAAGTTGTACTCTCAGTGCAGTCAACATTAAATTAATTTATATACATTGTTGTAATAAAAAAATCCTCATTTATTGTTTTTAACAGCTGTATGTACCTGCTTGTTATTCTTTTAACCCAGTTTATCACGAAAATCACCGTTTATTTTAAATTTATTCAATTTTTTATTCAATTCCGTATACTATCTATAAGGAACGAGAACGTTGTGACGTCATCACTTGAAGCATCGCAAATGTTGACACTTTTTTGCCTACTAATACTAAACCAACACGTTTTCAGCCCAACCTTTCTTACAGTAACCTTGCACTACTCTGGCATAATTTCAAGAAAGTGTTGCTAAAGGTGGCAACAACACCATTATTGATTTTTATTCGGAAGATTTTAATTAAAATTTGTTTTATTCTTAGCATCAATAAAATGATAGTGAAATACGCAGACAAAGGGGCAGTATGGAAAGTCTGCTGCTATATTTTCCTATGGTTCTAAACTTTCACAGCGCTTTTAAACTTCGTTTGGAAATAATTGTTTAATCAACATATATGATTTGTTTTACCACAATTTTTGCATCGCATATCCAAAGAATTGACATAATTGCAGTTGAAAATCAAATTTTATTCTTAAAAAACGAATCTCTTCATATGGCAAGTGCTTGAAATTCTATGTGTAAATACGAGTATCCTGCGCCTTCACCTTGTGAAATATTTTCAAATACTTAGGTTTCCATGGCGTCAAAATCTTTGCGCTTGAAAGAAGATTTAGTTGTTTGGTACTAGCAATAGTGGCCAACTGAGAATAAAGAACACGATTTAGTAGTATAATGGTACCCGAGCAGACGGTAATAACTTGGGAATAACATTATTTGATATTTGAAAATACTAGGCCAATATCATTTTATGTTATTAATAACAAGATTTGTTATTCGTCGTTATGTTTTTTTTGTTATTGAATTGTTATTGTAATAACAGACTAATAACATTTCGAGTTATTCTTCGAACAAATCTTTGTTATTATTTTTTGTTATTTTAACAACTAATCCGATCATCCCAATAACAGTTAGAGGTATTCTTCCATAACAAAAAATGTAATTCCAAAGTTTTTTTGGCTTTCAACCAATATCAGACCAATAACAAATTTTGTTATGATAACATAAACTGTTATTGAAACCTTTGTTATGTGTAGAGCTTTGTATCCAAATTTGAGTTAAATTTAAGTTAAGCAAATACAAGCGCGCTACAATCAAACATGGTTTTGGCCAAAATACTGAAATGCGCCCAAACGTGTAAAAGAAATTCACCACTTCGCTCTTGCTCGCCGCACTGTCAAGCTGAGAGAGAGAGAGAAAAGGGGAGATTCTCAGCAGCTCGGGGGTCGAAGTTGCCTGCACAATCACGGCTCGGCCATTGCTCTCTCGCCTGGTCCGACGGACGGATCGTCCCGTGACGGCCGGCAGGAAATTCTTAACCTTCAAACGAAAAAAAAAACCGCGTGTGTGACTAGCGGCTGTCGCGGAACAACTCGGCGCCTACGATTCGCAGCCAAGCCTGCGGGGCAACGAAACCGGCAGCCAACAACACCGGATTGGACGGCGCGCAATATAACGGCACTGCGAACCGGAGGAGGAAACACCCCCAGCACGAACGGGGTAAGCTGCAAAATCTTTAATCCGTGGAATCGTAAATCACAACGCCATTCCGCAGGGTGTTTTTTTTTTGACGAGGGCGAACTCATCCCAGTCGGTTTGGATATCGGGCCGCTTGCGGAAGCCCGACAATGGTCCGACATCGGGTCGACACGTGGAGTTTGGAGGCGGAGAGTTCGGGGAACGGTTCGGGCTGGCCCGTGCGGACCGGTCAGAGACAGCGAAAGCTGCTGGAGTCGGCGTGTGGCCGCGCGGCACGATCGGGGACCACGGAAACCTGGTGGTCGCCGGCGGAGAATGCGGAAGAGGCGCCGGAGGCAGCCGCAGAGCGGCGCACGTGGAGGATGCTGTAGCGGGCGAGAGTGAGTAGCGAGGGTGAGAGGAGGAGGAACGCGAAGAAGAGCGCTAAGAAGAGCGTGAAGAAGAGCGCAAGGAAGGGCGCAGAGAAGAGGGCAACAAGAAGAAGACGAGTTGTGGGTAGAAATTTTGGGTTGAATAGATGTTCTTGCTCAAAATAACGCCTTTTTTATTCGCCTTCAGCGATCAAAGTTGGACCGCAAGATTCTCTTGTTACACCTTATGCAAAAATGGATTTTGCAAGAATATTCCATAACACTTTTTGTTATTTTAACAGTATTTGTTATTGAAATGGCATGAATTTTGTTATTACCGTCTGCCCGGGTACTGTAAACGGACACAGAGGATAAATCCCGAGATAAGTGAGAGCGTTATTCTCATAGGTTCATTTTCAAAACAGTTCATCAACCAAAAAAAAGTGCCGTTATCGAGACTCGAACACAAGACCTTTGACTTTTCAAACCGCGCCCTCGCCGTATCGGCCACCAAAGTTCGATGACTATGAGATGATCATTTGGCAATAAAAGCCACTCAATTTGATAAACAAATAAACACAATTTTGTGGTGGTTCACCCGCGAGAGGTTTTTTTTTCATTTAATTTCTATGTTTCTATCCTCCAAATCTAATCGGCGTAAAACCTAATTGTTCCATATTTTTGAGCACGTGGTTTTAAGCTGATTCGCTAATCCAAATGCAGTTCTATTCATATTGGCGAATCTGCATTTTTTCTTAAAATTATTTTTGCTCTGTTCTTTTCGGTTACCAACGGGAGCGAATGACCCACACGATGACTGAAGTGTAGCTTTGCCATTTTGAGTGGTTTGGAAAAATGTCCTCACGGGAACCGGTATCCGGAACATCCGGGTTGGCTATTTTTATCACATTTGCAGTTGAGGATTACAATGATGTTTCAATCAGTGTTATGACTATGTTCTATCTAAGAACCTCCAGAACTGGTATCCGAAACATCCGGTATCGGTTCTGCGTGACGGAAGTTGATACGTGTGACTCAGAAGTGTTAAAAAAGCAAAATTGGTTGGAATTTATTGGTTTCCCAATTTTTTACTAGCGATTATCCTCGATTCTAGACTCAGCGACACCTAATTTTTCAATTTTGATCGACATAAACATCAAAAAATATTTGCATCAGCCTTCTTTTACGCAAAATATAATTAATATTTCAAATAAAAGTTTTAATACTGAAAAAAATTGTTTAAAATTATTCGTTGTAACCAATTTGCCGTCATCTTGGACAAAAAACCGCTCCGCCATTTTGAAATCTGGTATAATTATGGTACAGCTGAACCCCGCTAGTTTGGAATTTTGGAATGCATAAAAAAAAATTCGTGTTTGGTCGCTTTTAGAATAAATCAAATTGATACTCCTTTAATTGACAAAAAAAGAATATTTAAATAGATGCATACACTGTACATTAGCCTGTCCCATTTTGAGGTCATGTCGAGGAATTTCAGGTGCTCACTTCTTAAATGATAGATTATGATGTTAGGAACAATGTTTTCTTAGACAAGAAAAAATAATAAAATACTTTCTCGCACCCCCTAGTCAATTTACTAAAAAAAGTCACTTTTTTGAACAAATTTTCTAAAATCGCTTGGAATCAATACAAAAACTGCTTCGATCAGGTGTGTATTATCTTCAAACGATAGGTTTTTGTCCATAGATTAAGATGCACTATCAATATTGGACCAAAATTTAAGTTTTTGGACTCTCCCAGGCGGAGTTGTGTCGAAAAAATCGCATTTTTTCGAAACTTTTTTCAGAAATGTTCATTTAATTTAGGGTAGCCTATTTTTCCCAGTTAAACCAATACATGCAGCTTGTAGGAAATTTCATGGCGAACATTTTTCCCTCTGAGAAAATCCAATTTCGACACTCCAGAGCCGAGATATTTGAGTTTTAGTGAGGAAAAAAGTGGCAATTTTCAAAATTTCTCAAAATTCAGAAGCAAGGCCTACTAATTACACGATGTAGCAAGCATATGTCTCAAAGGTCAGGGTATGCTTTTTTATAGTAATTTTGGCCGCTGAATCCGAATCTGAAATCAAATTTCGTGTAAACAGTGATGTTTTGGAGCTACACCCTTTTGGAATGTTATTTGCGTGTTTAAGAGGCAGTTTTTGTAAATATTGCTCGGTTTGTTCTAGAGGTCGTATCGAGGTGCTCCGATTTGGATGAAACTTTCAGCGTTTGTTTGTCTATACATGAGATGAACTCATGCCAAATATGAGCCTCTACGACAAAGGGAAGTGGGGTAAAACTCTCATTGAAGTTCGAGGTCCAAAAAACATAAAAAATCTTATAATTGCTCGCATTTTAGTAAAACTTCATCAATTCCAACTCACCGGCTCCGTGGCTTAATGGTTACGGCTTCTGCCTTACAAGCAGAAGGTTCAGGGATCAAATCCCGGTCGGTACCTTTAAAATTTTGAATCAGAAATTTGAACTTTGAATATGAACAAAAACGAAAATGAATCAGGTGGGATTCGAACTCACGCCTTTGGATTGGTGGTCTGGGACGCTAAGCAGTCGGCCATCAAAAGGTTTTACACTCTAGCAGTGAAATGATCCGTAGTGTTGAAACATGTTACCTTATCATAATAAATACGCGCTGATCCCTGATTTGCCTGACGGGATTGGAAGTCTAAATATAGATCGAGTTTCCTTCAGATGCTTGCTTCTATGTTCAGGCGGGGCCGAACAATGCCCAGCGACCTCGGAATTGGACCGCAAGGAGCTCTGTCATTCTGAAACGGGTCGTTGGAAGCAGCGTGAGGGCTATCACCACCTAATACCCGGGACTGAGATAAGTTGTATCAGCATTCGGCATATACAAAGTCTGATGCAAATTATACTTTCCCATAATATCGCTACCGGTTAGCGGGTATTGGACACACACAAAAAAACTTCATCAATTCCAACTCTCTTTGATGCATTCGAAAGGTCTTTTGAAGCACTTCAAAATGAATGAGCCATAGACATCCAGGATTGGTTTAACATTTTCTCATAGCTTTTGCAAATTACTGTTAGAAATGGTTTTTTTTAAACCTCAATATCTTTTTGCAACAGTCAGCAACACCCATACTCTTTTAGTTCAAAAGTTAGGGAATTTCATGGACTATAAGCCTACGGTAATAACTTTTTGGCCAATCGCAGTTTTCCTCATAGTTTTTCGATTTTTCTAGAACAAACATTTTACAACGTTAGTTATTGTCCCATAGCATATTCGAAATCCTCGGAAAATTCAAACTTCAATGCCCGTCTTTACCCCACTTCCCTTTGTCGTAGAGGCTCATATTTGGCATGAGTTCATCTCATGTATAGACAAACAAACGCTGAAAGTTTCATCCAAATCGGAGCACCTCGATACGACCTCTAGAACAAACCGAGCAATATTTACAAAAACTGCCTCTTAAACACGCAAATAACATTCCAAAAGGGTGTAGCTCCAAAACATCACTGTTTACACGAAATTTGATTTCAGATTCGGATTCAGCGGCCAAAATTACTATAAAAAAGCATACCCTGACCTTTGAGACATATGCTTGCTACATCGTGTAATTAGTAGGCCTTGCTTCTGAATTTTGAGAAATTTTGAAAATTGCCACTTTTTTCCTCACTAAAACTCAAATATCTCGGCTCTGGAGTGTCGAAATTGGATTTTCTCAGAGGGAAAAATGTTCGCCATGAAATTTCCTACAAGCTGCATGTATTGGTTTAACTGGGAAAAATAGGCTACCCTAAATTAAATGAACATTTCTGAAAAAAGTTTCGAAAAAATGCGATTTTTTCGACACAAATCCGCCTGGGAGAGTCCAAAAACTTAAATTTTGGTCCAATATTGATAGTGCATCTTAATCTATGGACAAAAACCTATCGTTTGAAGATAATACACACCTGATCGAAGCAGTTTTTGTATTGATTCCAAGCGATTTTAGAAAATTTGTTCAAAAAAGTGACTTTTTTTAGTAAATCGACTAGGGGGTGCGAGAAAGTATTTTATTATTTTTTCTTGTCTAAGAAAACATTGTTCCTAACATCATAATCTATCATTTAAGAAGTGAGCACCTGAAATTCCTCGACATGACCTCAAAATGGGACAGGCTACTGTACATTTATCCACCAAACCTTGTATGCAATTGTTTTGTAATAAAAAGGACGAACCCAAGACGAACTTGATCAAACAACTGAGAAGAATGATTTGTTTGAAGGTTGTTTAAAGATTTTTTGTATACTCCTAAACTCAGTTTAATATGCAGTTGTTTCAGCTAATGGGAATATGAAAGGAGCAGGCAAGGAAAAATGTTGAATTATTTGAGCACGTCAAACATGATTTTTCATTTATATTGTTCAGTTTTGGCTACTAATATACAGTACCATGTAGCCCTGTGGTAAACCTTCGGCTTCATAAGCGGTAGATTGGGAGTTCAATCCTCGGCTCAACCCAACACAACTTAAGGAGGTATTAGACTATGGCAAACAAATAAACAAACTCACACTTTTTCGCGTTTGACAGTTTGCCAGCATGGTGTTAAGCTACACATTACATTAAAAGTTCGCGTTGGTGAATATTCGTAGAAAGTTCAAACTTTTTAATTAACATTCCAACGCCCAAGGCTCCAAAAAAGTTGGAACGGTAACTTCAACTTGCTGGTTCTCGGGCATAACTAAACCAATCAAGATGATTCTTGTTTCCACTGATTTGTTAGGATGTCTAGATAATTCTAGAACTTTGCAGAACTCAATTTGATCAAATCTGTAATTTTTGCGATCAAAAACATCGTTCCAACTTTTTTTTTCGCGTGTAAAAAAAAATTCGGCAAAAATTCTGCGGAGGCAGTCGTTTAAAAAAAAGGTGGAACGATGTTTTCGGTCGCAGAAATTACAGATTTGATCAAATTAAGTTCTGCAAAGTTCTAGAATCATCTAGACATTCTTACAAATCAGTGGAAACAAGAATCGTCCCGATTGGTTGAGTAATGCCCGAGAACCCGCGAGTTGAAGTAACCGTTCCAACTTTTTTGGGAGGCTTGGGCGTCCGTGTAAGTTGGACATGCGTTGGGCGTTCCAGTGTTAAAAAGCTGGATAGTTGTTGATACTGCCATGCATCTGGAACAAAATCGTTGTGTCGATTAAAAGTTTTTTACTTTTAATATAAGAAGAAACTTTTTATGGCAAGAATAAATAACATTTAACAATACAGTGATGACTTTCGAAAAATGTGATGGATTTTATTTCAAGATTTTAATATTAAAACAGTCTGCTTTCGATTATTTTTTTAACTTACTTCCAGTACTTCTAAAACAAAAATTTTAGCGAAAAAAAAACTTTTGCGATTATAAACATAGAAAATTTTGAAAAAATTCAAAAGATTTTTAAATCAACCCAAACATGCTAAAAATGATTCTAAACGCAGGGGAATGCATTTTAAATTGTTTTTAGAGCGCCCGCTGCGGGATTCTAACCAGCAACCAGTACGCGGTCCAATTGATTCACACCGGTGGAAAGACGGTAAGTTGCCATTAGGTAAAAAGACGAAGTTACAAAATGTTAGCTAGACATGTCACACTAATTTTGTGCTATGAAATGTTTAAAAATTACAAAAAAAAATGTTTTAGAGGATTTAACTTCAATAGAAGATTTTGGGATTTTACAAAGGACAACACAAAAAATTTGAAGCAACATTTGAAATAAACGCACAAGATTTTTGACAGCTGTATTTTTTTCAAATTCTCAGGCAATAGGACCCAATGTAACAAAACCTTCAGTGTTAAAAAATATCTGGTGGGCTAGTTTTAAACTTCGAGCTTTGTGAAAAAAAAAAACTCACATGAAACCTCGGTGACGAACGAGGTGACGAATTACTACACTTCGGTTAGTTATCATAATTCAATAAACAACATCATCTAGTCTAGAGCATTGGTCCTCACGGCACTTTCAGGACTTTCACCAAAAGTTTATAATTCATATCATGATATTCGGGGATTTTCTTAAGGGTTGAGATATTGGCATATATAAAAAATTTCGACGGTTTTGTTCGAACGCGAATCAGATCAATACGGAGCGTCGGATCGAGGTGCTCTTTGTTGCGTTGGGTTCGTATAAGTCCAAGGAAGGTTCTTACGCCAAAAAGTGACAACTTTAGCCACTCTGGAACCGATTCCGGAAAATCTGCAGATTGTATGAGGAAATTTACGAAAACTCAAATTTTGACCACAGGAGGCTAAATAAGCAAACGTATAGCTGTCAAGAAACGAAAAAAGTACAAGACGAAGTTTGTCGGGTAAGGCTTGTTGGCATATAAAAAAAAACATACAGAACGCTTATGTGCAGCCCGCGACCCGCACTTTGGTGACCAGTGATTTAGAGCCTACTCATTCACCGTCTTTCGTATTGGTTCTGCATACTACAAATAAATCAATTTTAGTTCGTTTTGATATTTTTTTTTCATTAAATTATTTTTATTAGGCCCTTTCGGTACTGGGACCTGGTTAGGACCGAGTCGGCTTTTGTAATTACATTGTTCTTAAAGCTAAGAGTAATTACAGAGGATCTTGTGTGTAAATGTTAGTGGGAGGGGAGCCGATTACCCGCGGCCTACTCGGGGTTAGTAGGGAAGGGATTGATGTTAATGACAAGGCGTGGGAAGGGAAGGGGGATTGTGTAGGGGTCTTGGTTGGCTCTGCTGGCCTTAGCTTTTGTCCTCAGCCACAACTCGGTGTCCAGCTGCTGGGCGATCTTGCTTTGCTTCCGGTGCAAACCAGAAACGACGGCTTTGTGTGAAGGCGAGTTATACTAACTAAAGGAAAACTAACTGGAAGAAAAACTAAATAGATATTTTGGAATCTGAGAGGAACTGATAGATCGGATAGAGAACATCAAGGTCTAGTTGAGATTACGCGTCTCGCATCGGGATTTCTGGTGGTCTTCCTCGGGATCTGAGGGTATCTTTCAACTTAATTCTGTGAGCATTGTGATCTGGACACGCCCATACGAGATGGTCGATGTCCTGATAACCCTGCCCACAGTCGCAAAGGTTCGTATCACTCATGTTGATACGGTAAAGATGAGCCTTGGACGAGTAATGGTTCGACATAAGGCGGGACATCGTTCTGATGAATCCACGCGTCAAGTCCATTCCCTTGAACCATGCTTTTCTTTGCATTCGTTTTGATATTGTGGATTTAGCTCGTAGCTGGATTTTCTGGCATCTTCTCACGGTCATTGGAAACGGTCGTGGATAGACCTAGGGGTTCCCAGTTGGAGTGAAAAAATTCAATTTATAGAAAAATTATGGATTAACATTTTGCTTTTTTATCACTTCTCCGACTTCAGGAATAATTGTTTGAACATGCTCGCAATTTTTTTATTCGGTCGGAAAAACATTATTTTTCTTGAAAAAACTTTCATTTTTAATCACATGATCACCCCTAATTCTGGCTCGATGCGACCGCGTGTTCCGTTTGTTTGTCAACAAATCTGCAGCTGGATGGTGAGACGAAGTGAGGGGGGAAGAGATTTTGACATTTTTATGCCCGCATCTGGCCCGCCGCCTATTTCGTCGGTCACTGAGCCGCCGGTCGTTTCCAGTGACCGAGTCCAGCTAGGTACTGATCGTACAATATTATATTTCCGAACTAGCAGTGTCCTACTGTTACAGTTTGTTGACATTGGATTAGACCAGCTGGATTTGACAGTTATACCGGTTCGGTGTACACTGTGAAGCCAGAATAGTGAGAAGTGGCAAAATCCATGCAGCACTTTTGATACACGTCGCCATCTTGTTTTTCCTCTCAGTTACACTTCTATCGACGACACGACAAGACACTCGGTGCAAAAACCTTAATCAAAATTGGTCCCACCGTGAATCCCGTGAAATGACCGTGAATGGTCAAAGTCACGGTAAATTGAGAGACCCTTCGGGTTTCCTCCAAAATTGAGTTTTCTCGCAACACTGTTAGAATGTAAATATTTACATTTGCAAAAAAAACGGTTTGTTGTTTTTAGGTTTTTTGCAGGTTCGGTGATACCGGTGATAAAGCTGATTTCCGGCGGTTCCTTTTGGCCAAAGTTTGTTTCTTGGCCATTGCGCAAATACAACCATTACGGCTCCGTGAGGGAAATGCAGTTGATTAGCCCAGCTCATGCAGGTTCCTTCCGTTGACGACCATAGCCGATATTCCAGTCGATTCTCCCGGAACAATGCCATGGTCAACAACGTCACAAAGCGAGGCTAAGGCGATATATTGTGAGTTTCAGTGTCCTTAACTGGGTTAATTCGGCCCGTGGGCAGGAACGAAACTGCTGGGGCAGGTGCACTTGGGAGGCTTACAAGATTTGCTCAACATGGGTTCTGGTTGGTTAAAAGGAGTTGGACGAGGTGGAAATGGTTAGAACCAGAACGGGATGAAGTCCCGGACGTAGTGTAAGTCACCTGCCACAAATTGCTATTTGCTGGGTCATGGCAACGGCGTGTATGAGCAGTTACCGTAAACTGGGGTCAATCGGGACACATGGGGCGAATTGGGACAGCAGTTTTAACCATGTTGGAGCACAATATTTTGATTTTTCTGGTTGGTTTCGGATAGAACAGACTCAGGCCAACAAAATGTGTACATTCATTTCCAAATTTAAAAGCTTTAAGTGGTCTAAAAACTGCTGTCCCTATTCAGACTGTAGTCCCGATTCACCCCAGATTACGGTACTACAACTTTTATAGTGGCTAACTGGGACTAACAAACCAATGATAACATTTCCGGCGAAATATTTGAATCGATTTAATCAGTTGCTGCAGCGGCGCTGACTGAATGTCAACCTTACGATATATGCTACCCCCCAAGATCTGCCAGCAGCCGGCGTCCCTGAATCGGTCCTTGGTGCGCAGTACTTTGTCCCGGTTAGGCATAGCTGAAACTGAACTTATAAAGATTTAAGTTCTTTTGAGAAATCGTCAGTTCTGTGTGTTCGAGCCTGAATCTGTCAGCTCGAAGAAATTTTTGGTTTTGATTTGGCAGCACTGCGCTTGCTGCGACCAAAACGAGAAAGAAAGTGGCAACCCAGCTGGCGTCGTTGCCAACAACAAAGAGAGCGCGCGCAACGAGCTGCGCGAGAAATCAAGCGTGTCAAAGCTGGCAACAACGCGCCGTTGACGACGGCTCGACAACGACATGAGAGAGAGGGAGACCAAACGATGCACGACGAAGGTGGTGCGAGAGGATTTGGCGCGCAACGAAGAGCAGCGAGCAGAAGTGAGCGCGTCGAGACAAGTCTATCGCAAGCAGCCGAACCGGTCGGACGTCAAGTCGAGCGCGTCGCGATCGTCGGAAGGAAACACAAATAATCGCTAAAATTAAGTTAAGTAGCCGTAAATAGAATTAGTGAGAGAAAAATTCAAGTGTTGTGTTTGAGTTTGCGATACTTCCGACCCTCCAAACTGGTTCCCCAAGTCCGCCGGAAGTTTGTGTGAAAAAATACAGTCCGCTCCGATCATGGTCCAAACGAGCCGGATATGGTGAACCGGGAGTGTGGAGACAGTGCAAGGTGGAGGGTCGTTTTTATCGCGGCAAGTGGGCACAAGGCCCAGAGTGGAAAAAGACGCCGCGAAGAAAGTGGAAAAGGACGCCATCTTGGCTGAAAAAATGAGCCTGGGAAAAAAGACGCCATTTTGGAATCGACCAGAATGCGTCCGAAGAGCAAGTGTGAAAAGTGCTAAGCGACGCCATCTTGGATGCGTCCAGAACCTTCTGAAGCCGGAAAAGGGTTCCGGAAAGAAGGTTCAAGTGAAGTGAAGTTCCGGCCAAGAGGACACAAAGTTCCCCCAAGTACCGCAATTACAGACTTGGCTGTTTTCCGTGCTTGGTTCGGACACTGGGTCCGATCGTTGGTGTCCCTCTTGTGCCGGAAACTGCCCTAAGGCGCCTGCAACAACTCCCGGGAGCGGCGCTGAGTAAGGACGCGTCGACTCCAGAGAAGAAGAAGCGGAGGTAGCAGGCAGAGTCGGAAGAAGCTTTCGGGAAGTGGTCCTGGAAGTGAACTCCAAAAAAGAGGAGCAGAAACCTTCCGCGAAGTGGTCCGGAAGCGAAGAAGCTCAAAAAGTGAGAGAAGACGCTTCCGGGAACTGGTCCCGACAGTGAACGCTAAAAGACTTCCGCGAAAGTGGTTCCGAAAAAGGTGCGCAGAACGTTCTGGAAACTGGTTCTGGAAGTTCTGCGCAAAGTACGAGTGAAGCGGGAAGAAGAACCCCAAAGTGACAAAGTGAACGGTTCCAGCAGCCGTTCCGAGCTCAGTGCCCTGCCACTGTAGCATCGGTGGCCAAAGCGCTTTGCCCGAAGAAGCCACCGGAGAGGCTGGTGAAATCGGAGGAGGCGGCCACATCGTAGAAGACCGGCGGCAAGTCCGGTAACAACGAGCACTGCGTGATCCCCAGCGTAGCAGCAAGTGCGAAGAAGATGGAGCGGTTCAGCGAGATCGTCCATCAGCGTGAGCTGGCTCAAGGTAAGCTCACCACTATACTTGAAAGCGTGGCAAGTGCCACGACGCTTACATGGGCCACGTTGAAGACGTGCCAGAAGGACGTAGAAGCCGCGTACGATGCGTACCACACGGCATACGGTCAAATCCTCGGCATGGTCTCGGCAACCTTACGGGACGAGCAGGATGCTCTCTACGACGCCTTCGATGACTTGCACACGGAGGTCCTAACGGTCATCGAAGAAAAGTTGCTAAAGGTGAGCCAGGCCACACGACGAAGAAATGCGTACACGCCTGGTGTACCACAATGGGTGGACGAGACAACGAACCCAACAACCACTAAGATCGTCGGAGGCGCCAACGAGGCGGCCATCGGCGAACCCCAGAAGCGTTCCGGGAAGCTGCTGGCAGAGCAGCTGGACATGGAAGATCGGGTACGACCGGAGTTTACCATCCCGCATGGTGAACGGTCCGAGAACAACCACAAGATCGAGAAGCCCAAGACAATCATCGACACATGCAAGATCGCTGACGAGAAGGACTCGTCACATCCCACCAAGAAGCCACCCGGGCAGAACGCAAAGGACAACCCGGGTCAGCAGCAAATGGCCATGACCGCCGGAAGAGAGCCGGCACAGACGTGCGACGTGTGCGGACTAGGCCAGCACAAGAGCTGGAAGTGTCCGCAATTCCTAGCGATGACAGCCCCCCAGCGGCTGATCAAGACGAAGGAGAAGCAACTCTGCTTCAATTGCCTCCGGACGGGACATACCTCGACGCAGTGTGTGTCCACCGGAGCGTGCGCGACGTGCGAGGAGCGGCACCACACCCTGCTGCACGCCGAGTACCAGAGAAACTCAAAGCAACCGACAACACAAACGAAGGTGGAGCAACCTGGTGCTCCACAACAAGCCGAAACGGATCAAGTGACGCCAGAGGCCAGCTCCTCTGGACAACTAGCGCCGGACGCGCTGTCAGTCGTCGCGGACTTACGAGACGATCCCTGCAGCCCAAACCCTTGCCGTGGTTTATTGATCACAAGTAAGTTCGACACACACTTGACGAAGAACACTCTGGACAGACACAACGCGAACGAGTTGGCTGGCGTCGAACAAATGCAGCCACGTTCCGACACATCGATGATTCCTGCTGGAGTCCAACTCGCCGTCAGAGTCAACTTGGTGGCTCTGCGCAAGACGAGCTTCAGCCAGGGCACGAACAACACCACTGGAAGCAGCGCAGCACGCGGAAAAGCGGTAAGGGCTCAAGCCACGACGTTTGAGGACGAACCAGAGTTGAACAAGGACATCGAAGATCGTGGAGTTGGTGAAACCTACAAGGAAACAAGTTTAGTGAGTGATCAAACAACACAAGGAAGGTTTTACCTGCTGTTCCAGGCGATGCTACAAACATCGAAGATAACGCTGGCTTTCCAAGCCGAGCGTTTCCAAGGAGGAGAGACAAGGTGCAGCGCCCGGCTGCAATCAACGCTCTTGACGGCGGCGCGTACAAGTACGCCGCACAAGGCTGCTGCAGTTGGCACACAGCTGAGGTTTGATGAGCGTTCAAAACATCGAGCAACTGCAGCACCAGTGATTATGAAGAAGACGAAGAGTGGCTCTGGAAGAACCCACCCACACCAGCGGTCGGTGTGCGCCGACCCACTGACGAAGAGGACATTTGGAGCCGCTGGAGATGGTCCAGGTGGAAACAGAAAAAGATGCCGGTTTCCGACAATCGGCTTGCAACAGGAGGTACTGAAGATCATCTCTCGAGTCATTCAGTACGAGGAATCTGAAAGGCAGCCCCAGCGACTGCTACGCAACAGGACCTGTAAGTACGACATGAAGCTAAGCATTTTTGGAAACAAGATGAAACAGGTCCGCATCAGGTTGCGGAACCGAAAGCCCCCCGAAGTAATTGATCGGAACTTGCCTGGATCTGGTCAACGAACGGCGATCGGAACTCCGACCAACACTGGACGGCAGAAGTCCGAGATCTGGATCGCTTGGAGAACACTTGCAGTTTTCCGCGGGTGGAGGATGTTCGAGCCTGAATCTGTCAGCTCGAAGAAATTTTTGGTTTTGATTTGGCAGCACTGCGCTTGCTGCGACCAAAACGAGAAAGAAAGTGGCAACCCAGCTGGCGTCGTTGCCAACAACAAAGAGAGCGCGCGCAACGAGCTGCGCGAGAAATCAAGCGTGTCAAAGCTGGCAACAACGCGCCGTTGACGACGGCTCGACAACGACATGAGAGAGAGGGAGACCAAACGATGCACGACGAAGGTGGTGCGAGAGGATTTGGCGCGCAACGAAGAGCAGCGAGCAGAAGTGAGCGCGTCGAGACAAGTCTATCGCAAGCAGCCGAACCGGTCGGACGTCAAGTCGAGCGCGTCGCGATCGTCGGAAGGAAACACAAATAATCGCTAAAATTAAGTTAAGTAGCCGTAAATAGAATTAGTGAGAGAAAAATTCAAGTGTTGTGTTTGAGTTTGCGATACTTCCGACCCTCCAAACTGGTTCCCCAAGTCCGCCGGAAGTTTGTGTGAAAAAATACAGTCCGCTCCGATCACTGTGAAATTGGTTATTGGACATCCAAAAATTACTAGGAGGAATTAAGAAGTGGCGGAAGGTTATAGTAAGGTAAACAATTGATAGATGTTCCGCGGTATCGACGAAACACTGCTTGGGCGGATTTTCCTCGCTCGATTTATTTGGCTTTATAGGCCTGATTTCCAGAGATTTTAATGGTCACCCGGTTTTTCGTTTGGTGGTCATCCTCAAGCTGAACCGTTTCTGACCCAAGTAACATTATTTGTCACCGATGCTTAATCCAGACAAGTTTGAAACAAACAAAATGAGTAGATACGACTAATGTGTAACCTTTGGCGTGACTGGAAAAGCGCAATTTGGAAGCTGATTTGAAACATCTTTCAAGTTAAGAAATTTGTTGAAAAAATGTTGTCAAAATGTTTCGATTAAGTTGTCAAAATAAGAAATTTTGTAAAGTTGTACCAGGTATGTTATGTTTAAGTTGCAGCAATTTTATGTTAACACGTTGATTTCAGTGTTTACTTGAAGTTAAGTTATTCTGTCAGATATTTCTTCCCCTCAACAAATGCAAAACATATTTAGGAATATTGATGTCTCAATTATGTTTTTGCTGATGATGAAAAAAAATGACAAGTTCGAAAATGGTTTTCATTCCTTCTTCGGAACAGTATCTTATAATGGTAGTTATAATGGTCATTAAACATCTGATTCAAGTGCGAATTAACTTTCACCGAACGAAAATTAATTATACTTTTAATTTTTTTACGGGCCTTATTTTTTAAGGATATTTTTCCTTGAAAAAATATTTCAAATTGCTGCAAAATAAATGCTAATGATTGTTTTATCTATCAATACGTCAGATAGTCAGAAGAAACAAAAGCATTTAATAATGTTATTCATTTCAAACCAAATTTAATCAGTTCAATTACAAAATTCTGAAACAATTTAATTTGTAATCATCAAAAAATTACAAGAATGAAAGAAACAGCATGGCCTCCATCGAAAACAGGGTCAAATCTAGGCATCACTTCAAAAAATGATAGCAAAATAATTGTCTATCTAAACTGGCACATTTAATTTACCGATTATATTTTCTATGCACAAAGAAATTTTGAAATGAAAGTATTTACAATTAGATTAAAAATAATTAAATATATTAAACCAAATTTAAACCAATTAAACATACAGAGACATATTTTTGATCATTATTAGTCTGTGTATCTTTAAATTACGAAAATTGTGAAGACTTCATATTAAAAGTATTTTCTACAGTATTTCAAAGTAAAAAACATTCGGATTGCATGACAAAATCATTGTCGTACATCTTAACACGACCCTTGATACGACCCTGCTGTTTGACATTTTTGCCAAGTTTCAGTTTGTTGCATTTTTGTTGAGATAATGTTTTTGGAGCATCTCAACAAATGTTTTGTTATGTTGCAAATAAGTGTTCACATTTTGTCCGTCTGTAGCGGGAAGTGTCAACATGCCAAACGTTTTGGATTAGTTGTGTGAAGCAGTCCATGTTTTCGTTAGATTAAAAATGATTTGTGTCGTGCAGACTAAAAAAGAAAGAATTGCCGACCGGAAATGACTAGCACGCAGCTTTCGCCAGTAAATTCACTTTGGATTGAAAGTCTTTTGAAAGCGCATTGTTGGGCACAAAAACGTATAAAAAACACTTTTTTATGTTCCGGTGATCGATTCCCCAATTCTGGAGATCTTCTGTGGGTTAGGTTTGAGGGAAATCTGCAGGCTCGTAATCGTCAGACTAATTTTGCAATGCATCATTGTCGGAATCTATGGCAGACGTCAGGCCAAATCAGGGGTTGTGATGAATCCATCCGCTAGTCAGGTTTTGGTTTCTGTATGCTGTTCAATGGAGTCTGCATTTATGTTTACCAGTTTAGCCTTTTTAACACGCTACATTTCGCTGGTTCTTACGCCAGATTTCGGAATCCGAAAGCGATTATGATCTTTCCTTTTCTTCAAAGTCCGCGCTAGTTTTTACTCGTCGGACATAAACTAAATTAATCAAAACAATCTTGCAATACGTAAATTTGTTTGGCTAATGAATGTTACCGCTACATATTCACAACATAGTTCTCACTAAATGTAAAGTTGTCAAGTTGTTACAAAAATAACTTAATGATAACAAAATATGTTTCAACTCATCAGCTTTTTCAGTTTCCCAGGAGGCAAGGAGAAGGTCAAAGACACTCATTATATTTTGTTTCAAATTAGTTGCCAATAAGTGTCGCCCACAAAATCCAAATGGTTGTAACAAATGTAACTTTTTTACGCCCCTGATATAACATAGTTTGGACTTAGCCATTTGAAACATGTTTCCCTATGCTACTTGGGGAATTATCAGCATCACCTGACTTTATTCAATACCTACCGATTTGAATCGTTTACTTTCCCAAACTCCCTCACCGATGAGCAGTTTGCGTTACGGACCAAACCTGTACGAATTCATCGAGCGGGATTCCCGTGGTCCACCTAAGTAAAATGTACCGAAAATCATAGAAAAACATAAAAATTTATGAATCCAGTGTAGTAAGCTTATGCTTTGGAATGTTCCCTTCAATGTTGTATACTTGGTTGATGAAATTTTTTAATTGAAACTATTTTTTGAGCCACTTTAAAAAAAAAGTTATTCGACTAACTTTCCAGGGTGCGGGGCAGAATGGACCATCCTGGAAAACAAGCCATTTCTTCTAATACAACGTTGAAGGGTGATAAGAAATTACTTGAGGGACCTTTCCATTATAGTTTCCATGAAATTTGATCACTTTTGAGCATGAGCATGAGCATGAGAGACCACCCATGGTTGTCCTTCTCCGTTGCTGAACAGGACCGTAATATCCTATCAATACAACCGACCATACGCTTGAACGATCTAATGGTGTTTCCCTTATCAACAGCATGTATGAATGCGTTGAAAAGATAAAACATCAAGATCATTAAAACTAGATCTGAAGCAAATAGGTAACAGTCATTGGCCACCAACGGCGCCCGCCATGTCAGTTTGTAGATCTCGGGGGGATTGGGACGGGAATGTTAGTTAGCACAGGTTGCTACCAAGGGTGGGTTCTATACGATATCCACACCCCCACGTGTGCCGGAAAACTACTTCTACTTGGGATTTTGTTAGTGGGTAAGGGTAATGGCCAGGATTCAACATAGAGGATGATGATGCGACCCAATAATCAATAAATTTGGTTTAATAGTGTGATGAATTATGCATTCTCAAGGCAAACAGTCGGAGGATGCGGATGAGATTATTCCCGGTTATTTGGTGTTGAGTTTAGCATTAATGATTCAATCTTAGACAGCCGGCTGTGGAAAGATAAAACCAAATAAAATGCGAAAACGCGAAACCGCCCGGACCGAAAAACCCACACAATCGAAAACGGCAACGAAAATCCTGCGTGATAACCGCGACGCGCACCGTTCAAATCCGCCAAAGCAACTGTCAAACAATCGCGAAATCACCCGGGTCGAAATACACACACAATCGGGGGGAAAACAAAGACGGAAACGGCAACGAAAATCCTGCGTGATAACCGCGACGCGCACCGTTCAAATCCGCCAAAGCAACTGTCAAACAATCGCGAAATCACCCGGGTCGAAATACACACACAATCGGGGGGGAAACAAAGACGGAAACGGCAACGAAAATCCTGCGTGATAACCGCGACGCGCACCGTTCAAATTCTCCAAAGCAACTGTCAAACAATCGCGAAATCACCCGGGTCGAAATACACACACAATCGGGGGGAAAACAAAGACGGAAACGGCAACGAAAATCCTGCGTGATAACCGCGACGCGCACCGTTCAAATCCGCCAAAGCAACTGTCAAACAATCGCGAAATCACCCGGGTCGAAATACACACACAATCAGGGGGGAAAACAAAGACGGAAACGGCAACGAAAATCCTGCGTGATAACCGCGACGCACACCGTTCAAATTCTCCAAAGCAACTGTCAAACAATCGCGAAATCACCCGGGTCGAAATACACACACAATCGGGGGGAAAACAAAGACGGAAACGGCAACGAAAATCCTGCGTGATAACCGCGACGCACACCGTTCAAATTCTCCAAAGCAACTGTCTAACAATCGCGAAATCACCCGGGTCGAAATACACACACAATCGGGGGGGAAACAAAGACGGAAACGGCAACGAAAATCCTGCGTGATAACCGCGACGCGCACCGTTCAAATTCTCCAAAGCAACTGTCAAACAATCGCGAAATCACCCGGGTCGAAATACACACACAATCGGGGGGAAAACAAAGACGGAAACGGCAACGAAAATCCTGCGTGATAACCGCGACGCGCACCGTTCAAATCCGCCAAAGCAACTGTCAAACAATCGCGAAATCACCCGGGTCGAAATACACACACAATCGGGGGGAAAACAAAGACGGAAACGGCAACGAAAATCCTGCGTGATAACCGCGACGCACACCGTTCAAATTCTCCAAAGCAACTGTCAAACAATCGCGAAATCACCCGGGTCGAAATACACACACAATCGGGGGGGAAACAAAGACGGAAACGGCAACGAAAATCCTGCGTGATAACCGCGACGCGCACCGTTCAAATTCTCCAAAGCAACTGTCAAACAATCGCGAACTCACCCGGGTCGAAATACACACACAATCGGGGGGAAAACAAAGACGGAAACGGCAACGAAAATCCTGCGTGATAACCGCGACGCGCACCGTTCAAATCCGCCAAAGCAACTGTCAAACAATCGCGAAATCACCCGGGTCGAAATACACACACAATCGGGGGGAAACAAAGACGGAAACGGCAACGAAAATCCTGCGTGATAACCGCGACGCGCACCGTTCAAATTCTCCAAAGCAACTGTCAAACAATCGCGAAATCACCCGGGTCGAAATACACACACAATCGGGGGGAAAACAAAGACGGAAACGGCAACGAAAATCCTGCGTGATAACCGCGACGCGCACCGTTCAAATCCGCCAAAGCAACTGTCAAACAATCGCGAAATCACCCGGGTCGAAATACACACACAATCAGGGGGGAAAACAAAGACGGAAACGGCAACGAAAATCCTGCGTGATAACCGCGACGCACACCGTTCAAATTCTCCAAAGCAACTGTCAAACAATCGCGAAATCACCCGGGTCGAAATACACACACAATCGGGGGGGAAACAAAGACGGAAACGGCAACGAAAATCCTGCGTGATAACCGCGACGCGCACCGTTCAAATTCTCCAAAGCAACTGTCAAACAATCGCGAAATCACCCGGGTCGAAATACACACACAATCGGGGGGAAAACAAAGACGGAAACGGCAACGAAAATCCTGCGTGATAACCGCGACGCGCACCGTTCAAATTCTCCAAAGCAACTCAGTTTCCATGAAATTTGATCACTTTTATATAAATAGTAACTTAACAAAACAAAGATTTTTGAAAAAAAGATATCGAAAAAAGACACTATTTTTACAAATAAGCATCAAAACAATTAAAAAATCAACTAATGTCGCATTAAACGTAATTTGTGAAGCTACCAGGAGTAAAATAATACATTTAAATATGGATTTCCGACTGATTTGTGGAGCGTAGGGAGATTGTTTCGGCTTGCAGTCGCAGTAAAACGCGTCGATTTATATTTTGTCGTCGCCAACGTTTCGGTCCTTGGTTGGGACCTTCTTCAGGGCCTATATTATTATTAATTATTTGTAAAACAGTAAATTTGGCAAACCGAAAGTCCTACTCACTTGACAATAATCAACGTTGTCCAGTATCGTTGATTAAACGGAGGAATTGTTATAGGTTGGGGGGCACAACGGTTGTTTGCACTGTAGAAAGAGGGGGGGGGATAGTTGAGAATTTGGGAATTTTCGTATTGGAGAAACTAAGGTCCACTTACGTTCAAACATTAAGATCGTACAGGTAAAGGCCAAAATATCACTTAATGTATGCAAAAATCGAACGTACGAGCACTTGGGTTTAAACATTAGGGAAAACTGATACTATTGGTTAGGCAGTGGGGTTGGGGTAGTGTGTAGTGGTGTGAGGGGGGACTGGGCCTGGTTGGCGGTAGTGTTAGTGTTCGGAGGTCTCCTCCTGCTGGACCCGACCATGGACAGGCAGTTGGCATACGCGCAACTCAGTCCATCGGTGTCCGTACGGCGGTTGACCGTGTTGGATGTGGTGGTGATGTGGCACATCTCGAGTACGGGAAGTGCGGACGTCTTGTAGCTGTGGTCGATGATGTGTGGTTGTTTCAGATTGAAACGGTGCTGGTGTAGAATGCAGTGTTCGATCAACGCGGTCTTTTCCCGCAGCTGTTGAACCTCCACATCCGAGTATTGGTACCCTTCTAGCAGCTTCTTGTCCAGGGCGTTGATGTAGGACTGGTGTCCGTACATACGCCGGCGCAGGTTGTTGGTGGTCATCCCAATGTAGCACTGATCACAGTTCTGACATTGTATCTGATAGATCACGTTGTGTTTTTGTAGGTGTGGTACAGGGTCCTTCACAGAGCTGTGAAGCTGCTTGATTGTGTGTCTGGATTTGGTAGCGACCATGGTATGGGGAATGTTGTGTGTAATAATGCGTTTCAGGGTTGGTGAGAGACCGGGGATTAGTGGTATGGAACGGTAGACTGCTAGGGGGTCTTCCGTACGTGTTGGTGTACTCTGGATGGATTGGTGAAGCATCCTCTTCACCAAGTGTGTAGGGTAGTCGTTGCGTCGCAAATGTTGTAGTATCAGCTGATTTTGTTGGGCCACGTTGGTAGCCGTACTGAACGTGCGCACACGATCTATAAAGTTGGACACTACGCCGAGTTTCTGGTCCAGCGGATGCATGGAGTGAAAGTTAAGTAGTCGGCCTGAGGATATGGGCTTAGCATACCACTCGGTAGTAAGCGTGTTGTCCGGGTTGCGTATGACTAGTAGATCCAGGAAAGGTAGTTTACCCTCTTTTTCTACTTCACACGTAAACTGTAGGTGTGGGTCGTATTGGTTGAATACGTTGAGCACGTCGTCGACCTGGTCCCTGGGTAGTATCAGGAACAGATCATCAACGTACTTGCGTATGTGGTCCACTGGTATCTTCGCTGTTGTGGTGACAACCAACAGAAGGGTCTCTGTGGTGATATCTGCCAGTATTGGTGAGAGTGGACTCCCCATAGCTGTCCCTAACAATTGTGTGTAGAAGTTGTTTTGAAAACAGAAATACGAAGAGTCGATCAGGAACTCCACGATCTCCAAGAAGATGTCCAGACTGATGTTGGTGTGCGGGGATATTTCTGGCCAGCTCATTATTATATCGTGGGTGACCAAATACTTGGGGATATTAGTAAACAACGACACCACGTCAAAAGAGACGATGATGTGGTCCGGTGGTACAGATGTGTTGTTGACGTATTGGCAAAATGTTCTGGAGTCTTTAACGTTGAAAATGCTGGTAAATCCCTGTTGCAGTATGGACGAGACGAACTTGGCCAGGTGGTAGGTGGGAGATGTGACGTTAGGCACTACTGGACGTAGCGGCAGGTTGGGCTTGTGGGCTTTTGGTTGACCATAAATCCGTGGGCAGATGGCATTGTGGCTGGTGAGCTGCAGTTTGGTACGGGTGTCGATCAGCTTAAGATCAAACAGACGCTTGGCTATGTCATTGTTGTGTGTTTGGATTCTCGATGTGGGATCGTTCTTGACGGGTCGGTACACGCTAGTGTCCGTGACCAACTGTAGGAGTTTGTTGTTGTAGTCCTCTTTGTACATTATCACAGTCCTGTTCCCTTTGTCAGCTTCGGTAATGATAATGTCGGGGTTGGTTTTGGTGAACCGTCTGGTTACCAAGACAGATCGGGAACAAAATTTGTCCAGCGCGGTAGTGTTGGTGGTAGCCGAGCGTTTGTTGATGTGGTTTTGTATTACATTGATGATTTGGCATCTTGTACGTTCCCGCACGGTTCTGTCCTCCTGCCTGGTCAAGATGTTTTCCAAATCTGCGATTAGGTGGAAATAAGGGATGTCCCTAGGCTCTGTATACGGTAGAGCAAACTTTGGTCCCAGACTTAGCAGGATGTTGGTTTCCGGGGGAATTTGCTTGTTTGTGGCGTTGAAAATGGCCTTCTCGTTGAGAGATGGTGTTGTGGTGGTCTCCTCGACGGTGTAGTTCAGCATACGGTGGAATTTCCTGTGGGTTTGTTGTGTCTTCCGTTGGAAATTCTTGTAAAAAGCAAACTCCTGTGTGAAGAGGTACTGTTTGTAGGTCTCGGAGGGGGTGCTGTCCATGATTTGTCGCTTTAGTTGATCTATTGCTGCCCGAAGCTGTTGGATTTGGTGGAACGTGTCTTGGATTTCGATGTTGAGTATGGCTTTTTGCAATCGTGTGAGTGTCCGGGAAAGTTTCTTCTGGAGTGGACTTCGTTTAGCCAAAAGTTCGTGGGCACATTTGAGAGAATGGATGATGTGTACAGGCACCAAACCATCTCTCCGGCATCTGATGAGGAAGTCCTTTCGACTCAACATGTTGCCCAGCTTAGTGTAACTGCTGGCATAAGATTTGAACAGTTCTAGTGCCGTTTGCCCATGTAATTGACCTACTCGTGCGTAAAATGAATGTTGTGCATTTGGTGCCATGCTAGATGCAAATATGGATTTCCGACTGATTTGTGGAGCGTAGGGAGATTGTTTCGGCTTGCAGTCGCAGTAAAACGCGTCGATTTATATTTTGTCGTCGCCAACGTTTCGGTCCTTGGTTGGGACCTTCTTCAGGGCCTATATTATTATTAATTATTTGTAAAACAGTAAATTTGGCAAACCGAAAGTCCTACTCACTTGACAATAATCAACGTTGTCCAGTATCGTTGATTAAACGGAGGAATTGTTATAGGTTGGGGGGGCACAACGGTTGTTTGTGATAGTTGAGAATTTGGGAATTTACGTATTGGGGAAACTAAGGTCCACTTACGTTCAAACATTAAGATCGTACAGGTAAAGGGATAGTTGAGAATTTGGGAATTTACGTATTGGGGAAACTAAGGTCCACTTACGTTCAAACATTAAGATCGTACAGGTAAAGGTGCATACATTAAGTGATATTTTGGCCTTTACCTGTACGATCTTAATGTTTGAACGTAAGTGGACCTTAGTTTCCCCAATACGTAAATTCCCAAATTCTCAACTATCCCCCCCCCCCCTCTTTCTACAGTGCAAACAACCGTTGTGCCCCCCCAACCTATAACAATTCCTCCGTTTAATCAACGATACTGGACAACGTTGATTATTGTCAAGTGAGTAGGACTTTCGGTTTGCCAAATTTACTGTTTTACAAATAATTAATAATAATATAGGCCCTGAAGAAGGTCCCAACCAAGGACCGAAACGTTGGCGACGACAAAATATAAATCGACGCGTTTTACTGCGACTGCAAGCCGAAACAATCTCCCTACGCTCCACAAATCAGTCGGAAATCCATATTTGCATCTAGCATGGCACCAAATGCACAACATTCATTTTACGCACGAGTAGGTCAATTACATGGGCAAACGGCACTAGAACTGTTCAAATCTTATGCCAGCAGTTACACTAAGCTGGGCAACATGTTGAGTCGAAAGGACTTCCTCATCAGATGCCGGAGAGATGGTTTGGTGCCTGTACACATCATCCATTCTCTCAAATGTGCCCACGAACTTTTGGCTAAACGAAGTCCACTCCAGAAGAAACTTTCCCGGACACTCACACGATTGCAAAAAGCCATACTCAACATCGAAATCCAAGACACGTTCCACCAAATCCAACAGCTTCGGGCAGCAATAGATCAACTAAAGCGACAAATCATGGACAGCACCCCCTCCGAGACCTACAAACAGTACCTCTTCACACAGGAGTTTGCTTTTTACAAGAATTTCCAACGGAAGACACAACAAACCCACAGGAAATTCCACCGTATGCTGAACTACACCGTCGAGGAGACCACCACAACACCATCTCTCAACGAGAAGGCCATTTTCAACGCCACAAACAAGCAAATTCCCCCGGAAACCAACATCCTGCTAAGTCTGGGACCAAAGTTTGCTCTACCGTATACAGAGCCTAGGGACATCCCTTATTTCCACCTAATCGCAGATTTGGAAAACATCTTGACCAGGCAGGAGGACAGAACCGTGCGGGAACGTACAAGATGCCAAATCATCAATGTAATACAAAACCACATCAACAAACGCTCGGCTACCACCAACACTACCGCGCTGGACAAATTTTGTTCCCGATCTGTCTTGGTAACCAGACGGTTCACCAAAACCAACCCCGACATTATCATTACCGAAGCTGACAAAGGGAACAGGACTGTGATAATGTACAAAGAGGACTACAACAACAAACTCCTACAGTTGGTCACGGACACTAGCGTGTACCGACCCGTCAAGAACGATCCCACATCGAGAATCCAAACACACAACAATGACATAGCCAAGCGTCTGTTTGATCTTAAGCTGATCGACACCCGTACCAAACTGCAGCTCACCAGCCACAATGCCATCTGCCCACGGATTTATGGTCAACCAAAAGCCCACAAGCCCAACCTGCCGCTACGTCCAGTAGTGCCTAACGTCACATCTCCCACCTACCACCTGGCCAAGTTCGTCTCGTCCATACTGCAACAGGGATTTACCAGCATTTTCAACGTTAAAGACTCCAGAACATTTTGCCAATACGTCAACAACACATCTGTACCACCGGACCACATCATCGTCTCTTTTGACGTGGTGTCGTTGTTTACTAATATCCCCAAGTATTTGGTCACCCACGATATAATAATGAGCTGGCCAGAAATATCCCCGCACACCAACATCAGTCTGGACATCTTCTTGGAGATCGTGGAGTTCCTGATCGACTCTTCGTATTTCTGTTTTCAAAACAACTTCTACACACAATTGTTAGGGACAGCTATGGGGAGTCCACTCTCACCAATACTGGCAGATATCACCACAGAGACCCTTCTGTTGGTTGTCACCACAACAGCGAAGATACCAGTGGACCACATACGCAAGTACGTTGATGATCTGTTCCTGATACTACCCAGGGACCAGGTCGACGACGTGCTCAACGTATTCAACCAATACGACCCACACCTACAGTTTACGTGTGAAGTAGAAAAAGAGGGTAAACTACCTTTCCTGGATCTACTAGTCATACGCAACCCGGACAACACGCTTACTACCGAGTGGTATGCTAAGCCCATATCCTCAGGCCGACTACTTAACTTTCACTCCATGCATCCGCTGGACCAGAAACTCGGCGTAGTGTCCAACTTTATAGATCGTGTGCGCACGTTCAGTACGGCTACCAACGTGGCCCAACAAAATCAGCTGATACTACAACATTTGCGACGCAACGACTACCCTACACACTTGGTGAAGAGGATGCTTCACCAATCCATCCAGAGTACACCAACACGTACGGAAGACCCCCTAGCAGTCTACCGTTCCATACCACTAATCCCCGGTCTCTCACCAACCCTGAAACGCATTATTACACACAACATTCCCCATACCATGGTCGCTACCAAATCCAGACACACAATCAAGCAGCTTCACAGCTCTGTGAAGGACCCTGTACCACACCTACAAAAACACAACGTGATCTATCAGATACAATGTCAGAACTGTGATCAGTGCTACATTGGGATGACCACCAACAACCTGCGCCGGCGTATGTACGGACACCAGTCCTACATCAACGCCCTGGACAAGAAGCTGCTAGAAGGGTACCAATACTCGGATGTGGAGGTTCAACAGCTGCGGGAAAAGACCGCGTTGATCGAACACTGCATTCTACACCAGCACCGTTTCAATCTGAAACAACCACACATCATCGACCACAGCTACAAGACGTCCGCACTTCCCGTACTCGAGATGTGCCACATCACCACCACATCCAACACGGTCAACCGCCGTACGGACACCGATGGACTGAGTTGCGCGTATGCCAACTGCCTGTCCATGGTCGGGTCCAGCAGGAGGAGACCTCCGAACACTAACACTACCGCCAACCTGGCCCAGTCCCCCCTCACACCACTACACACTACCCCAACCCCACTGCCTAACCAATAGTATCAGTTTTCCCTAATGTTTAAACCCAAGTGCTCGTACGTTCGATTTTTGCATACATTAAGTGATATTTTGGCCTTTACCTGTACGATCTTAATGTTTGAACGTAAGTGGACCTTAGTTTCCCCAATACGTAAATTCCCAAATTCTCAACTATCCCCCCCCCCCCCCCCTCTTTCTACAGTGCAAACAACCGTTGTGCCCCCCCAACCTATAACAATTCCTCCGTTTAATCAACGATACTGGACAACGTTGATTATTGTCAAGTGAGTAGGACTTTCGGTTTGCCAAATTTACTGTTTTACAAATAATTAATAATAATATAGGCCCTGAAGAAGGTCCCAACCAAGGACCGAAACGTTGGCGACGACAAAATATAAATCGACGCGTTTTACTGCGACTGCAAGCCGAAACAATCTCCCTACGCTATAATACATTTAATCAAAATTTCATAACTTTTAATTGTTTTTATAAGGCAGAATAAGGGTGGTCCATTCTGCCCCCAAGTGGATTTTAATGTAACACTTCCACCACCAAGTCTCTAAATGATTTTAAGGTTCCGTTGTTGTTTGCATACCTTGGTAGTAACATCTAGTAACATTATAAGCATTGTACAAACTTTTTCAAACAATCCAACTTTTCAGAAAGCTTATTTAAAAACCTCGAAATAAACAACATTTGCGTTGTTTTGTCAATAATTTACATTTTTGCTCATAATTCGAAAAATACAATGAATTCAAACATCGTTTTCGGTGAGGTGATGTTTTTTTACATCTTTTATAAGACTCTTATCTTACAGTTGGTCTAAATCCATTCTAAAGCTGAAATCTAAGGGTGGCCCATTCTACCCCCCTGGTCCATTCTGTCCCTACCCAACATTTAAGCAGACCAAATCCTAGCAATTTTAGTAACAAGCTTCAAATTTTGTGGAAGGTCATTCAAAATTATTTGAAACTGGCCGTTCAGAAATTTGGGACCGCAACTTAACGCTAACTTTTCAATGACATTTTTTATCCATTCATTAAAATAAAAAACGAACTGTCGCCCAACCTCCCCAACCCCTCTTTCCGATATGGACGACCCATTAAATTTATTTTACATATTATAAGCACAGCAATGTACTAGTACTAGATTTAAAATTGAAATCGTCGCCCATTTCTGCAGTTCCTATTGATTTTCTCACGTACTCACGGAAAAATTGCCCAAATAAAGTCGTTCCATTCGAAAATTGCCACATCCAGCACCTTCCACACTGTATCACCCGGTGTCAACACGAGAACGGGAGGTGTCAGTTTCGTGCAACAAATTAAGATAATATCAAAAAAAAACATAAAAACTAAAGCTTCTAACACTTAATTTAATTTTATAAAAAGAAAATCAGTTAACAGCTTTTTAACATTATAAGGATTTTTGACAACGAACTTTGTCCTAAGAGCTCTATTCTGGCAAGGTGTCAATCCACAAAAACGAAAAATGTCGCGCGTTACGAAAATGTTGCATGCTTGGTACTGGGGAAGGGGTCCGCAACGCAACAAGGCACTGTTGCGTGAAATTTTCCACACGAAAAAAAGGCAAATGATGAGGTTTGGGATAACCGGCGCAAAGGGGCGGGGCCTCCGTCACCATTCTAAGCCAATATAACCCCGCTCGGTCAACCCTGGGAAATCATTCTATCATTGGACGCCGAGGAGTAAACAACAACCTGGACCTGGAAGCTGACGGCCTGGAAGCCCAGAAGCAGTTGGCCGAAAAGCAGCTGGCCTGGAGCAAGGAGCAGCCCAAGCGGAGGCAGGCCAACCGGATTTATTGAGAGCCACCGGAATATTCTGGCCACCAGACCCAGAGTGGCCAGATCCCTCAGAGGTGTTCCGATGAAAGGCCATACGAGACTGGGAAATATGGGTATCAAACTTCTTGGATTTTGATACTGGTAATGAAAATGGCCATTATGACAGCATTGGCCACAACCTGGAGTGGCCGGTACCCTCAGGGAGGTTCTCCCAGGAGGACATTTACCGAACCCTACAATTTTGGGGAATATGAGTATCAAAATTAATGGTTTTCAATGCTGGTAATGAAAATGGCCATTTTGACAGTCAGGGCTGAGCTGTAGGTTAGTCGAGGTTAGTCGTCGACTAACAAGTTCTTTAACAAAAATGTCGCCCTCCTTAAACCATTTGGCGCCCTTAGCAGGGCCCAAGAAAAACTTTGCATTTTGCAAATTTGCTAAGTTGCCAAGTTGCGCCGCGAAACGCTGCCGCGTTTGTTTGGAATCAACTAGCAGTGCTCTTCAACTTGTTCCGTTTTGATGATTCTTTCCTTTTTCTAGATGCTGCTGAGCAATTCTCTACGAAATCGGTCTTTTTTCTTCAATTTTAATTTTTGTATTTTTTAATCCGACTGAAACTTTTTTGGTGCCTTCGGTATGCCCAAAGAAGCCATTTTGCATCATTAGTTTGTCCATATAATTTTCCATACAAATTTGGCAGCTGGCCATACAAAAATGATGTATGAAAATTCAAAAATCTGTATCTTTTGAAGGAATTTTATGATCGATTTGGTGTCTTCGGCAAAGTTGTAGGTATGGATATGGACTACACTAGAAAAAAATAATACACGGTAAAAAAAATTTGGTGATTTTTTTATTTAACTTTTTATCACTAAAACTTGAATTACAAAAAAACACTAGTTTTATTTTTTTTTTATTTTTTTATATGTTTTAGAGGACATAAAATGCCAACTTTTCAGAAATTTCCAGGTTGTGCAAAAAATCATTGACCGAGTTATGAATTTTTTAATCAATACTGATTTTTTCAAAAAATCGAAATTTTGGTCGCAAAAATTTTTCAACTTCATTTTTCGATGTAAAACCTTTGCATGGCAATTTCTCAGCAGCTAAGGGTCGTATCAACAAAGTCTGAAAAAGCAAAATATAGAGAATTATCTCAGCTTTTCAAAAATATTTTTTTCAAAACTGGGCAAACATGTGCACTAATTATAAAAAATGAAAAACTGTGACTGTTGGAACCGGTTTTGGTTGAAGGTACCTGGTTGGTTGTTGGGATGTGCTCCGGACTCCGGGGCTTTTACGCGGCCACTCCTGTGGCTGGCGGTCCTTAAGGTTGACGGCCGGAACCGGGACGGGATGGAGTACTCCGGCGGTCGTTCCTGGCACGACTTCAGGCGCTTGTCGGATGGCTTTGGAATCCGTCTTCGAGATGGTCACGGGTTTCGCGGGTTATGGCCTATAGGCCGAAATGACACACACGCGCGTTAGGTTGAAACCACTTTTATTTAAAGCAAACTATTTATTAAAAACCAAACTAATTGAACTTAACTTTATTTAATTTCTTAAGTAAAACACAGCTTGTTAAATGGTGTCGAGGAAGGTTTTGCGTGTGGGTCTTCGCGGAGTGAAGCGCTGAAGCGTACTGTCGCGCAAACTGGATCGCAGAATCCTCGAAGGCTCACCAGCGGAGATCGCGGTCCAGTTTCTCTCTCACCTATTCTCTCGCGGCCTTCGCGGCGAAATGGCGATCAGAGGGATCTGCCGTTCGCGGTTTCGAACTCTCGGTCCACATGGTCCGAGGGGTTAACAGAAACCAAACATTCCGACCCCCCCTGAAATTGCCCGATTTCAGCTGTCTCTGCCTTTTCTTCCTCGATCGATTCTGCTGGTATTGGTAACAGGCAAATCTTCGTAACTGGTCTCTTCAGGTATCCAGTAGCAGTCCGAAGCGTAACTACGCGGACCACACCATCAGCGCCGGGATGAATCTCGTGTATTCGTGCCATCTTTCACTTCATCGACGGTTGGTTCTCGTCGACCACGATGACAAGACGTCCAGGGCGAATTTCGATTGCTGGCTGCCAGTTCTTAACACGAGCTTGTAGTTGTTGCAGGTACTCCGTATGCCATCGACGCCAGAAATGTTGAAGCTGCTGTTGGATGCTCTGCCAGTGCGTGAGGCGGTTGTTCGGGATCTCGGAGTAGTCCTTGTCCGGCACTGCTTCTAGGGATGTCCCGATCAGGAAGTGAGCGGGGGTTAGCGGTTCGAGGTCGGAGGGATCTTCAGTGAGGGGCGTGAGGGGTCTTGAGTTGAGGCAAGCCTCTACCTGGGCGAGGAGGGTTATGTAGTCCTCGTGTGAGATGGAGGATTGGCCAACAACGCGGAGGAGGTGTTTTTTGGCGGACTTAACAGCGGCTTCCCAGAGCCCACCAAAGTGGGGAGCGCAAGGAGGAATAAAGTGCCAATTTATACCCTCCTGGGAGCATTCGTGCTGGATGTGTTCGTGGTTTTTCTCGTGTCTGAGGTTGTGCAGAAGGTCTTTGAGGTCGTTTTTCGCGCCGACAAAGTTTGTGCCATTGTCGGAATACATGTCGGCTGGCTTTCCCCGACGAGCCACAAACCGACGCAGTGCTTGGAGGAACTTGGCGGTGGACAGGTCCGAAACCAGCTCCAAATGGACCGCTTTAGTTCCAAAGCAAACAAACACGGCTACGTAAGCCTTAACCGGCCCCTTCTATACCCTTGCCTAATGTAGACTGGCCCAAAG